>NC_087219.1:49985727-50024401 GCF_015104395.2 Macrobrachium nipponense | reverse complement strand
TAACCTTGCATTCCACTTTCGAGCACACCCTGGCGCTAGCAGAACTACATCCAGACATTTTTAAGGGAAAAATAAAATCTAAAGCCAAAATCAAAAAACAGTCCAAATCACGTATGCCAAGCTATCGATCCAATCAAAAAACCAAAAAGTCAAGAGGATACTCAAGCAATATGAAAAGTTTTCCAAAATCCTGAGGCGGAGGTGTGTAAACAGGTGTTTACGACACCGGCGACAGAAGAAATCTGATAGAAAATGGGAATGGTTCCTGATACCCGCCTCCCAGCGGCGGGAATGGGTACTAACCACCCTAACTCCCACTACGTGTGTCGTAAGTTTTAGAAATTCTGTCGGACTTCAGAGAATACAGCTATATATATATCTGACAGGTAAGTTTCATGAACAAAATGTTTGTTGATTCCTTACCTGATAAGAGAGTTGTAGCCGGAAAATACTGAAAATACTGCCTCTGGTTAGCAGTCATCCTGTCTTATCATGTAACAGCATGGTGGTAAACCCATGCAGTGCCTATCAAGTGAAACTCTTAGCTATATGTAGTATATAATTACTGGGTAAGTTGTATAATTAAAAACAAGCTTTTCATATAATCCCATCACCTGTATTATTGCCCTCAAATGTTTCCATGCTAACGAGTAATTTGTCTGCCACACAGATTCTCATGTAAGTCTAAATCACTTTCTTAACTTTATATGTAGATGAGGCAGAGAGATTTGGGCTGGAAGGAGAGCAATTTCTGATTGAATGACCTGCTTTCAAGAAATTTTTTTTTTAAGATAGTCTGAATTTTTCCAGATACATACAGTATACAACCTTGATGCCTTTAAAGTATTATGGCACAGGCTGGAGATGACCATTGGCACTTGGTAACAAGGTGATTAACAGTGGTAGGATGGGAGGTAGGGGTACAGCCCACTCACCTATTGATGATAAAATAATTTGTATGAGAAAAATTTTTGATATTTATTCCTATGAGCACACAAACCTTCATCTTTTATATATGTGACTTGGTCCTAAGGTGGGAGGACTATCTCAGGGAGCTAACTAGCACTGTTCTGCTCTTAAGGAACAAGCAAGGTTGTGAACCTCTACCACTTCATACTAGTCTGTGCTTATAGTGAAAGACAAGAGGGAAACACCTTCCCAGAAATTCAGATTCATCAAGTACAAGAGCAGAGAGAGCCAACTATAACTTCCTATACAGCCTGGCATAGGGATGCACAAGCTGATATAAGAACCCTGTGCCAGAATTCAGTTCACCACATCCCACTCTATTAAAAGTTCATTGGAATCCTGTTTGTCCCATTCCTGAAATAAAGGTCAATAAATAGCAATACTAGCGTCTGGGATGGATGATAACACTCCACATATACCACATCCCCTCCACTACCAAAGGGAGGATGGAGGGAACACACCATCACACCCAAGTTTTACTACAAGCATTCAATTATGTAGCTCTCCTGTATCTGCTTGGCCAAATGAACACAAGCTGGGTTGTTGACAGGTGGGAAGGGTGGAAAAGGAGGGACAGGACCCTAAATCTGACCCTTCTCTTTATTCAACCTTAGCCCAACAATGCAATTTAGGCAGGATAGAAGCTTGTCCAAAAGGGAATGATACAGAAAAGTTGAACAATCATCATAAAGCACTGGGGAAAGAGTACAAATGCCTAAAAGTCTTCCCTTGTACAAAGGGAAAGGATCCCTATTAGTCAGGATCCCACCCTCAATTCCTAAAACTGAAGTGACTTTTCAGACAGCCAAAGTTCAAAGAGAAAGAAAACCATGACTACCAAAAGCTTCCTATTGGCAAACCAAGCCATTAATTTGGGGTGTTGCCCTAGAGTCATGAATGATTCCAGCTCCTCCAGGGATTCCCTGCAGCCATTTGGATCTTAGGCATGGTCCCTCATCTCCCTAGCAGGAAAAATGGCATAGAGTCTACTTCGTTGTTGAGGAAGCAGATGCAGCTGGCAAGCACAAGAAGGAACACAGATACAACAGAACTTCCTTCTGCTCTTCTTTCTGTGGGAAAGCATGGCCACCACTACCACTGCCAACCTCAACAGCCTCTTCCCTGGAGGAGTGTCCAGAACTGATAACTTCCCCTTGGTAAGGCCAGACTCTGAGCAAGAAGACAAGGTTTGACTCCTCTTATGACCAGGTGGGCTTTGTAGAAGAATCTGATGAGGAGCTTAAAGACAGCAACTCCATACCATGGCCCATGCCAGCTGTTAAGACTACCTTTGAAGGAAAAAAGGTCATGTCCTAATATTATAGTTTATTTCTGAACATGAGAGTAAATATGGGACAAGTACACAGGCACAGTGTTCTGTCCCAAGCAAACCATTCCCATGGCATACTTGGAGTACTACTACAAGTGAAAATCAAAGCCATGAGGTTAAAGCAATCACCATTTTGGGTAATCTTCATGCACAATATGAATTAGCAGCCATTGTAAGGGTGGGTACGTTGAGATGCTTAACTTTCAGGCCAAACCTCTTCATGAGGAGTTCTTAAAATGAGGAGTGGCCACCTGGATTGTAGAATTGCTATTCCTGGGGAGCTTCTCTCTCATCTTCCCTAATGAAAAACATGTAATGTTTTCATAACAGTACAAAATTTTTTTCGTACAAACCCATTAATACAGTAGAACCCTTGACTCACGAACGCATTGACCCACGTACAACTCGATCCCCCGACCAAAATTATAGGTAAAAATTTCACCCTTGACCTACGAACTAACTTTGAGATACGAACAAAAAAAAATGCGGAAAATAAAAATTCTGTTTGGGTCATGAACTAATTTTGAGACATGAACATTTGAAAAATGCTGGAAATTTCTGGAAAATAACAATTCACTTTGTTTCACAAACTAATTTTTAGACACAAACATTTGAAAAATGCGCGAAATCGCCCAGCACACGTGAGCGTTTGAGTTGCCATGGGAACAGCCATCCTCCAGCCGCCCACGCACGGCGTCACCCACGCATCGCTCTTTGTCTCAATCATTGTGTACAAGACGTTCGTCAATTCGCTTAGCATTTTTTGCGCTAAAACTTGTGATTTTCTTCATAATGGGCCCTAAGAAAGTGAAGAGTGGTGGTGAAAGTAAGAAAGTGAAGAGTGATGGTGAGAAGAGGGTGCAGAGAAGATAACCATTGAAATAAAGAAAGAAATTATAGAAAAGTTGAACGTGGTGGGGTTCGCGTGACCGATATCGCAAGTGAGTACAAGATGGGCCAAGTCGACCAATTTCGACAATTTTGAAAAACAAGGATGCCATTAAAGAAGCAAATGTTGCGAAGGGAGTGACAGTACTAACCAAGATGAGATCGCAAACCCTCGAAGAGGCAGAAAAAATAATTTTGAAGTGGGTACATGAGAAACAGATGGCAGGTGATAGTGTAAACGAGCCGATCATCTGCGAGAAAGCTCGGCAAATGTATCAGAGTTTGCTGAAGGGAAACTCCTTCTACTAGTGCCACGCCAGATGATTAAGGCTAGTAAAGGGTGGTTTGATAACTTCAAGAAAAGAACTTGGAATTCACTCTGTAATTAGGCATGGTGAGGCTGCTAGCGCAGACAAGGCTGCTGCTGAGGCATTCGTGACTGAGTTTGCCGAGTTCGTGGAGGCCGAAGGATACGTCGCTCAACAGATTTTCAATTGTGATGAAACGGGCCTCTTCTGGAAGAAGATGCCCAACAGGACATTTATCACCCAAGAAGAGAAGGCGCTCCCAGGCCACAAGCCAATGAAGGGATAGGCTTACGCTTTGTTATGCTCAAACGCAAGTGGCGACTTGAAAACTAAAGCCGCTACTTGTCTACCATTCAAATAACCCGCTCGTGCCTTTAAGCAGCACAACGTAAATAAGCCAGACTGCCTGTAATGTGGAGGGCCAAATACAAAAAAGCATGGGTGACACGGAACTTGTTTATGGAGTGGATTGATGAAGTGTTTGCGCCGACCGTGAGTCAGTACCTAACAGAGAACAAGCTACCCTGCGGTGTGCCTTCTGATCATGGATAATGCCCCGGCACACCCTTCGTACTTGGCTGACTGCAGTGAACATGACTTCATTCAGTTCAAGTTCCTTCCACCCAACACGACCTCTGTTCTCCAGCCCATGGACCAACAAGTCATTTAGCAATTTAAGAAATTATATACGAAGGCGCTCTTCTCCAGATGCTTCCGTGTAACTGAAAGAGACAAATTAACCTTAAAAGAATTTTGGAAGAAGCACTTTAATGTTTTTCACTGCATAACCCTCATGATAACGCATGGACTGAAGTTACGTACCGCACATTAAATTCTGCGTGGCGGAAACTTTGGCCCCAGTGCGTAACTGTCCGTGACTTTGAGGGCTTCGATGCAGAGATTGTGCAAGAAATTGTGTCCATGGGCAACAGTATGGGTCTACAAGTCAACGACGAAGATGTTGAAGAATTGGTCGCTGAACATTCAGAAGATTTGACCTGCGGACGAACTTGTTCAACTCCACAAAGAGCAGCAGGAGCAACTTGCTCGGGAGCAATCAACTGACGAAGAGGAGGCTGGGGAGGAAGTTACAGATGTCAGCAGTGATGTGATAAAAGCCGCATTGGAAAAGTGGAATGATGTCCAGTGCTTCCTTGAATTGTATCATCCGGACAAAATTGTTACGAAACAGGATCGTGAATATGCTCAATGAAAATTTAATGAGCCATTCAGAAAAGTTATGCAAGGAAGGAAAAGGCAACAGACATTGGATAAGTTTGTGATTAAACGTTCACCAAAAAAACCTAGAAGAGTTGAATCTCCGGAACGAGATCTCCCCGACCTGGATGGGGGAGGGTCTCCTCCGCACAATAACCTCCTCCCCACCACCACCCTCCTCTTCTCTTGTCCGTCAAGCCAGAAGTCTCGCCAGTCATAGTAAAGTGTTCACTTTACAAACGTTTTTTATAGTGTTAGTTTACCATTTTAAATTATATTATTAGATATATTAAGGTTTTTTTACACTGACTTTTACATTATCTGTTGTAAAATAAGGCCACAAAATATACATAATATATATTGGTTCGTAGGGGTCGAGAACCAATTAATATTATTCCCATTAAACCTTATGGGGAAATTAGCTCCGAGTCACGAACAATTTGGAACACGACCAAGGTCTAGGAACGGATTGTTTCGTGAGTCAAGGGTCTACTCGTAATAAGGTAGGCTACACCCTTCCTTTCACACACTCATTGGATCCCCAGTGGTAAAAGGCCTGCTGGATGGAGAAGTGCATTATTCTCATGATAAAGGCTTGACTTGGATTAGCTCTAAATGAAGAAGGTATCTTACGATAACAGGTTTATATAAAAGATGCTGATATTTAAATTAAATACATAATGAATCTAAGAAATCACAAACTGATTAGTAAAATGCTTGAATAACAATCCTGCTGCAAAGAAAACACCAAAGAAACAGTGAACAGAGCTGTCAAGAACAATGCAAGTATAAACTGAAGAGATGATGACCGAAACATTAATACAGGCACATACGTATATGATTAATGGGATTGAGTTACAGCAAATTCAAAATTCACAAAACTATTAAATGCAAATCTAATTTTGGATTAAGTCATTAAGTACTCTGGCAAATCTTCAAATACAGTACATACTGTATTATAAAAAATTCTAATAAAGCAAAGAATTCAGATTACAAGAACTTTATGATAGTATTCATGACTCCAAACATCTTTAGTCTTTAACATGACCCAATGTTAAATGTGCAATTAATAACAAACCTATTTCAAAAGGCAAGAGGACCTACCCATTGTCCTTTTGTTTAAACATCCCACCCAATAACTTTAAAACAACTGAAAGCTGATCATACAAAAGGCATATCCATCTCCAGTAGAAACTTAAAGAGATGACACTGTATGACATGACCCTATCAGAAATCATAACTACTTTTCAAAACGACTATTGTGGGTTAAAAAAATAAACTGAATATAAATACTGTTTTCTCTAACTCAACTCAAATGCTAAATTAACTTGATCAGTGTAAAGTACTTTCTAACAACTTGTCTAGCTTTCAGATTACCAAATAGATTTAATAACTACTGTATTTTCTAACTTGACTCAAAATGAACTTTTTATAATAAAACTAATACACATTGTACAATACGTTACCTGAACACCTGATTTAGCCCTAGGTCCACTGACCAGCAGCCGAACTATATCTCCACAAATTATCCCAATAAGTGAGTACTATTTAACTGCCAGCACTATCAATGCTGCAGGTAAAATTTGTTTATTGAGTTACCTGTGTTACTGTTGAATCATTCACTACTGATCGAAGAGGGGAGGAGGGTGGGAATCATTCAATATTAGTTTTATTATGAAAACTTCATATTGCAATATACTCCCTGAACACCTGAATTATCGCGATTAACAACACTTAATTGGAGGTGGGATCAATCTAATTCAGCCCGACCTGCCCACGGAACCTAAGTCGGTAACTCAGTATCCACCTACTATGTATCCATTATGCAACTTCACCTAGTTGCTCAGCTGGGTAGGTGAGGATGCTTGCAGAGGAAGTACCTCGACATCAGTCTCGTAATTAAGGTTTCGTCTCGGTCGGATTAACCTCCCATGTGGTATTCTCTATCTCTCATGTATGGAGGGGAAAGTGAAGCCTCCCGTGTGGCTATCTAGCCTCTCACGTATGGAGGAGCAGGTTCTTCGAGATCTTGGCTGCTTACTGATGACGAAGATCATGGTCAGGAGTTGAAGACATTCCAGCTTGCCCAACAGTATCTGCCTAGTTTCCAGAACAAGGAAAACTCTTTACATGAATGCAAAGCTATAGAGACTGTAACGGACTTAAAACTAATACTGATTACCTGAACCCTACCCTCTAAATGGAAGAGAATAATTATAAAATTGCGTTGGCCGCAATAAAGGGGCCTTGCGAGTAACCCTCCTCCAAAAACTTTATCCTTCAAATAAAAGGATGTAAAAACCGACATCGACTTCCAAGTCGCCGCCTCCAAGATTGCCTACACCGAAAAATTCTTTAGGAACACCGAAGAAGTAGCCAATCCCCTAACACTGTGCGCTCTCGGGCACAAAGAACCACTAGAAGACTCCGAAAGGGATGAAAAGCCATGAGACGCCCGAGAGATAACTTCCCATAAAATGAAACTCATAGCATTTTTGGAAATTGGACAAGATGGGTTCTTAGGAGAAACAAATAAGGTCCTAGGATGAGGTAAGAGCTTTACTACTGTGAGGTATAAATAGACTTTTAACGCTCGTAACGGATACAACCGTATTTCCGAATCGTCGCCCGCAACGAAGTCCTCTAAGGAGGAAACTTTAAATGCTCTTGATAGCAGATTCAACTCAGACTCCGACTTTGCCACAAATTCGGGTAAATATGAGAGAAATATGTCTTGTCCCAAAAATGATACCATTCTAGCTACTGCCTGTATCTCACCCACCAACCCCCCCCCGGCCATAGCGAGGGTGACTACGAATAACACCGTCTTCATTAATTCCCTTAACGATAAGGTTTCTACCGATTCGAACGCCAGAGAGCTCAACAATTTCATTACAGCTGTTAAATC
Source organism: Macrobrachium nipponense (assembly GCF_015104395.2). Lineage (NCBI taxonomy): Eukaryota > Metazoa > Arthropoda > Malacostraca > Decapoda > Palaemonidae > Macrobrachium > Macrobrachium nipponense. Next base: position 50,016,780 of record NC_087219.1, on the reverse strand, counting down.
CTACGATGAGGCCCGAACCAGAATAACTGGTCGCTCAATCGTAAAAGATCTTAACAGATCATGTAAGATCCTACTGCTACCAATTTCCAGAAGGTGGAATCTAAAAGTGCTACTGAGATTTGAAACTGTATCCAGCAAGAGTAGTTATGCTAAGTTGTTTTTTCTCTCTAGAATAAGAGAAATTCTGCTACTTTTGCCATGTCCCTCCTTCCAGTACCAGTTACGGTACATCGCCCATTTAGCTTGATAAAGTTTTCTCGCCAACCTTCTTATGCAGAATGGCAGCTGTCGAGCCACTGCTTTAGAGAGACCCAAATGTTGCGCTGTTTGCTGGACAGTCTCCAAGCAGCTAGCCTTAGCACGCAGAGGTTACGGTGGAAGTAATGGATGTGCAGCTGTTTGGGTAGATCTCTCTCTGGAAGGAGTACCAGGGCTTCTGTTAACATTTCCAGAAGGTCCAGAAACCAAAGTATCTGCGACCAGAAAGGGACTATCAGCGTCATCTGTGTGTTGGAACTGTTCCCGAGCTTTATAGAACTTGATGAATCAGGCCGAAAGGAGGGAATGCATACACCTGCAGATTGTTCCAAGAGTGCAACATTGCATCCGTCCCTCACGAAATCGAATCCGCTACCGGGGAAAAATATACCGGCAGGTGAAAGTTCAGTCTCGTGGCAAAAAGATCCAATGTCGCTGACCACCTTCTTAACAAATGTTGCACCTCTTCCTGTACTAGTGTCCATTCTCCCCCGAGAACCTACTGTGACCAACTCAATGCATCTGCTAAAACACTGAGTTTCCCCGACACGAATTGGGGAATGAGGGAAACTCTGCAATCTTCGCACCAATGAAGCACCCTTTGCGCTATGTCATTTAGTACTGGCGATCTCGTTCCTCTTTCCTTCTTTAGGTATGACAATGAATGCTGTGACGTTGTCTGAGAATAGAGCTACTACTTTGACCATTACTAGCTCCGAGAAATAATTTAGAGCTTCTTCCACTGCTCTCAGTTCCTGAAAATTTATGGATTGCTCCCGATCTAGATCCTCCCAAAGGCTGTTGGCCTGAGCTTCCTCTAAGGTTGCACCCCAACCCCAATCTGAGCCATCTGTATACAGATGAACGTCTGGAAGGGGGAGGTCCAATCTTACACCGATGGTCAGATGACGTTTTTCTGACCACCACCGAAGATCCTTCAAGCAAGAATTGTCCCAGACTACCACTGCGTTCTCTTCCCAAAAGTCCCAGCGATTCCTGAGACATACCTGCAGAGAACGCATCCGGAGACGAGACCCTGGAACTAGAAGCGAGAGAGGACATTCTTCCTAACGAGCTCTTCCATTCGCTCACTGGTTGAGCTTTGTCTGACATAAATACTTCCAGTTGACATAGGACCGCCAGTATTTATTCTTGTGTCGGGGAGGGAAAACCCTCAAAACGATGCATCTGAATTTCCGTCCCTAAGTAGATCTTTACTGAGATGGAATTAGAGAACTCTTGCGAAATTGATCCGAATCCCTAAGGATTGGCGTAGGTATAGTAAAAAAAAATCCCTCACCTGAATTACTTCTTCTTCTGATGAAGCCTGAATCAGCCAATCATCTAGGTACCTTCTCGTACGAAAGCCCTGACGATGCATTATCCCGGAAACCGGAGACATTACCCTCGTGAATATACCTGAGGTGCTGTGGTCAGACCAAAGAAGACCTTGAACTGGAATGTTCCGGATGGACCCAAGAACAGAAGGAACTTCCAAGATTCCTGATGAATCGCAACCTGGAGATACCCATTCTTGATGTCTCCACCAAAACCATCCAGTCTTCTCTCCAGACCAACCACAGCACCGACTGCGAGGCTTCCATGTGAAACTTCATCGGTACTACCAGCTGATTGAGACCTGACAGATCTATGATGGGTCTCCAAAACCCTCCAGCCTTGGTGGTAACAAAGATTTGGCTGTAAAATCCTGGGGAAGGGGGAGCAGGCTCTATTGCTCCCTTCTCCAACAAAGGACTGAATCTCTGCTGCCAATGCAATCCCTCTGATGGAAGACGGGGAATAACTGGGAAGGTATAGTGGAGAGTCAGGCAGAGGAGGATGAGAATGGAAAGAGAATCTGTACCCATTCTTCAACACCTCCACTACCCAACTCTGCACCTCCTTCCAGATCTCCAAGAAGCGGAGCAAGGACAACCTCCAACCAGTACAGGCACGAGGGCAACATAATCCTATACTATTCAAAAATCCGTTCTTTTCAAATAGCCAGTTTTAGAAGAAGGGACATGTATACGACCCTTTAGACGAGAAGCGAACCTTCTTTGGCAATTTTACTGGGGACTTGGAAGTGGAAACTTGCCTGGGGATGCCATTCTCGAACCTTTGGGGAGCTTGATCTTTGAGCCGCAACATGTACCATGGTTTGTTGCGACTCTACAGCCGACGCCGATGAGATGAAATTTACCAGTCGACACGTTCTACTCTCTGAATAAGCTGTTGAAGAGTGCCAGAGGGTCCCTAAACAGAACCCTCTCGTGAATATCTAGAAAATGCGGAGGAAGATTGTTCAAAATTAAATACCTCCTCTTCTTACCAATGAAAGTTGTGCATCCAGCAAAAAATCTCAGCTTGGTGAGCTAAACCCATAGAGACTGAGGTGATAAGGTCGTTTGAACAAAACTGGATCTGAAGGAAACAAAACCATCCTGTTTCAGAAAACCCATTAAACCTGACAACATCCACATCTAATGTGACATAGCCTCCCATTGATTTCGGAAGGTATCCTCCATACCTGCTTCATGTAAAAAGACCGCAATTGACCTATTTGAAGAAGGAACCCTAGACAGAAGCGTCTCCGCTGATTCGTTGAAAGGAACTCTGGTACCCGAAGAAGGGTTACCCGCTACTCATAAAACCCCTTCAGATTAGGAAGCAAGGTCAATCCTGTCAACCCGAACATGAGAGCTCCCAACCTAGTGTCTGCCTGCCCAACCCGACCAAACTGGACCAATTTACTAGAAGTCTGAAGAACAGAAGGCTTGGTTGAACACATCTTAAACATCGCCTGATTTGGCGGAATAGATTCCTCCAGAGCCTTTGACTGCGGATAAAGTAGATGGATGAATTCCGCCATCCGCCTGTATTCACTTTCATTAGCCTGAGAAAAACCAAACTCAGGGACCAGCTCTTCTTCCAAGGAGAATTCCCTATCAGACTGGTCCAACTGAATCAAAGCAGGAATGGAGACAGGACAAACACCTGAAAAAACTACACCTGAAGCACCGGACTCATCCACCTCTTTATGCGCCAACGATCCGCCCAGCGTACCTCGGCTCATACCTGAGCCAACTGCAATTGGTTGAGTAAGACCCACACCATGAAGATACGATGACACAATGCCTGCAGCAGTATTCTGAACAACTGAATGAGCCATCCCAGTACCCAACCTCCCTGGAATCAGAACACCTGGCTTAAAGGTGCTGGGTTAGGTAATCCCACACCATACAATGACGATGATGCAACCACTGAGCAAACTGTACCCACCCGGCTGTGCAAACACACTACTGCTCGAAGACGATGATGAAATGCCTGAACCTAACATACCTGGATGAATCAAACCAGCACCTAAGAGCTGAGAAGCTGCAATATACCTGACCCAACTGACCCAGGATGGATCACCAACCCACCTGGACGGAAATCCGGAGCAGAAGACACACTGCTAAATGGAGGGGGAGTGTTTACTCCCAAATAACCCAAAACCAAATCCGAACCAATATCGTACACCTTAGTTACAGGAAGAGATGAGCCTATTGGAAAAGCTGAGAAAGAGGTTGAAGGAGAGGGCAAATGAGAGAAAATACACTTGGAGTGACTACCAGAACTCCCATCACTGAAGTTAGACAGGTAGGGAACATACTGGTTGGCACTGCAGTCAACAGTGCTCTTACTGGGAAATTACGGACGGCGGAACCCATTGAAATAGCCAACTGAAGATTACTTTCTACTCTACTGACAGGCGGGACTGCTGATACCATCGGAACTGTTATACTCGACGATGGAGCAATTGCATCGACTATTCCTGACGACCCTGAATGTGTTTCCATTGAAGCATTATGTCTCAAAGCCGTCATAGGATGCACAGACGTACCTGAGGAAGTTTCCACCACCACCTGAGAAAAATGACAATTTGTCGAAAATTGCATTTTTCCTAACTATACAAACCTGAGGTCCTTTAACAATAGGAAGGTAACTAGCGGCAGCTGGGACGGTCGTAAGCTTCGAACAAGGGGAGAACGGTAGTTAACTGCTTGTCCGATCGTGCGCGCGCCGCGCGCCCGGGCGGTGAAGAATCACTTTTGCTTTAGGCCCATGCAAAAAGTTGCAGAGTGAGGGGTGGTATGAGGTGGGACTATATGTAAAGGACCTCAGGTTTGTATAGTTAGGAAAAATGCAATTTTCGACAAATTGTCATTTGTTCCGATACGTAATACAAACCCTCGGTCCTTTAACAATAGGAAGACTCACTTCTGGTGGGTGGAATCTGAGTCTTTTTTGGTGAACAGACTGGTGTTCGTCCAACCTTGAATGCCTCCTGGTCGTAAGAGCAAGGGAGGGATCCAAACCTCTGTCCGATTGATCGGGGTGTGCACCGCAGGATCAATGGTCAGACCTCTGAGCCAAGTACTAAGAGAGAGGCAAGCGTATCTCTTCGTACCAGCATTGCAAGAACTTGTTCCTGTACAGGAGCCAACATAAAGTTATGGGTTTGTCTCAAGTAGGCATCCACTCCTTCCCCCTTGTTGGAGGGAGTGGAGGATATTTGCTTCTATCCCTAACTAAAGGGATAGATTGGGGCTCGGTTGAGTAGCTTACCTGCATCGGATTCCTTTCCAGCATGGTGACGACCGTGACCCTCTGCCCACAGGTAGAGAGAGAGAGAAAGATGGAGAAGAGAAGCCAGTCGCACTCTCATTCAACCATTCATTCCTACAGTCACACCAGGAATCGATGCTGTTCTGCCTGCTCGGGTGCTGGGTAAGCTTACACAACGTGTTGAGCAGCCACCACAGGTCCCAAGGAAAAAGTATCCAAGGACTTGTGGGCAATATCCGAAGGTAGAAGGACGTGAAGGTAGTCTGGTTGGCCCAGACACCTGCCTTCAGGACCTGCGCCACGGAGAAGTTCTTGCGGAACGCCAAAGAGGGTCCAATACCTCTGACTTCGTGGGCTCTCGGTCGGAGCGTACGGATGTCGTCACTACCATCAGCCTCGTACGCTCTCCTGATCACCTCACGCAGCCAGAAAGAAAGCGTTTTGGTTCTTGGATACTTCTTTCTTGGTAACCCCAGTGCTAACGAAGAGGCGTCGACACTCAGGCCTGAGGTGTCGAGTTTTCTTCAGATAGCGCCGTAGCGCCCTCACAGGACAAAGCAGCATCTCATCCGTATCGTTGTCGGTGAAATCCATTAGGGAGGGGATTGTGAAAGACTCGAACCTGTCGTCAGGGATCGACGGATTCTGAGTCTTAGCTACGAAATTCGGGACGAAATCAAGCGTCACAGATCCCCAGCCCCTGGAAGTTTAACATTGAAGGACAGACCATGAAGTTCCCTACTCTCTTCGCCAATGCCAGGGCCAGCAAGAAGAGGGTCTTGAGGGTCAGATCCCTGTCTGACGACTCTCGGAGTGGCTCGAATGGTCTTCGAGTCAAACTCCTAAGGACGAGAGTCACATCCCACTCAGGGGGCCTGAGCTCCCTAGGGTGGGCAAGACCTTTCGAAGCTCCTCATTAGCAAGGAGATCTCGAACGAGTTCGAGATGTCCAGTCCCCTCAGTTTTTAGGACGAGTGCCAGTGCAGCTCTATATCCTAAACTGTGGGTACTGAGAGGAGCTTCTCTCGGCGAAGAAACACGAGGAAATCCGCTACCTGCTGAAGAGTGGCTCTGAGAGGAGATAGACACCCCGTCTACGACACCAACCACAGAAGACGGCCCACTTCCCCTGGTACACACTGCAGAGGACTGTCTGACGTGTCCAGCCATCTCTGTTGCTGCGCTGCGAGAAAAGCCTCTCGTTCGCAAGAGATGGTGGATAACAGCCAGCCGTTGAAGTTTGTAGGGACTGGACTGCTCGGTGGTATGCTCTACGTGTGGCTGGGCTAGAAGGTTGTGCCAGTGGGGCATCTCTCTCGGTTCTTCTGCAAGAAGAGCCAGCAGGTCCGGATACCAAACGGCTTGAGGTCGTTTGGGAGCCACCAGGATCATCCTGAGATTGGGAGTGACCAGCGCTCGGCTGATCACTTTCCGAATCAGACAAAAGGGAGGAAAGGCGTAGACGAAGAGGTTGTCCCAGGGTGTTGAAGAGCGTCCTGCAGCGCCCATGACCCATGGGTCCGGCACGGCTGAGCAAAAAAACTTGAAGTTTTTTTTGTTGTGCCGGGTGGCGAACAGGTCTATGACCGGACGCCCCCACAGGTTGAAGAGCCTTTCCGCCACTTCTGGGTGTAGGGACCACTCGGTCCCTATTACCTGATCCGACGGCTGAGCTTGTCCGCTACTACATTCCTCTTGCCTGGAATGTAGCGTGCTGACAGCTCTATCGAGTGAGCCGTGGCCCACTCGTGCACCTGCACAGTCAACTGGTGTAGCGGGAGAGACACTAGGCCCCCCTGCTTGTTGACGTATGCCACTACTGTGGTGTTGTCGCACATCAAACACCACCGAGTGTCCCATCAAGCGGTCTTGGACTCTTGGAGAGCGTAAAACGCCGCCTTGAGTTCCAGGACATTGATGTGAAGGTGCTTGTCGTGATGGTCCCACACACCTGCAGCCAGCAACTCCTCCAGGTGTGGCGCCCCATCCCTCGGTCGATGCGTCTGAGAACAGCAGCATCTCCGGGGGGGGAGTGCGTAGGGGCACTCCTCTAAGAGGTTCCTGTCGTCGAGCCACCAGGCTAGGTCCTGCCTCACCTTCTCCGTGATGGACGGCGGGGAAGTAAGGTGGATCCTGTACCTGTGACCAAAACTCTCCCTTAGTCTCCACTGGAGAGACCGCAGGTGAAGACGTCCGTGAGGAACTAACTTCTCGAGTGACGACAGGTGGCCGATCACGACTTGCCATTGCTGAGCTGCCTGTTCCTGCCGACCGACAGGAACCGGCCGGCTGCCTCACCCCTGAATTTGCTGATCCTCAAGTCTGCGCGGGGCGGACTTGAGCTGCTACCGTATCGATCAGCATACCCAGGTACTATCATTCTTGCTCTTGGGTTCGAGATCGGACTTCTCGTAGTTTATCACGATCCCAGATCGCGACAAACTTTAGAAGTCGATCCCTGTCCTGCAGCAACTGCGAGCGGGAGCTCGCCAGGACCAGCCAATCGTCGAGATACCTCAGAAGACGTATCCCGTGCGAATGGGCCCAAGCAGACACCAGCGTGAACACTCTCGTGAACAACCTGTGGGGCGGTTGAGAGACCGAAGCAAAGTGCCCTGAAGGTTGGTACACCGTCCCGTCGAAGATGAAGCGGAGGTACTTTCTGGAGGACTGATGGATGGGTATTTGAAAATACGCATCCTTCAGGTCCACCGAAAGCATGAAGTCGTTCTCCCCTGATGGAGTCCAGCACAGAACGTGCCGTCTCCATCTTGAACCGAGTCTGGCGAACAAATCGGTTCAGGGGAGAGAGATCTATCACCGGGCGCCAGCCCCCGATGCCTTTCCATAAGAAAAAGGCGGCTGTAAAAGCCCGGTGACCGATCTACTACGACTTCTAACAGCTCGTTTTGGGTCAGCATGGTCTTGATCACCTGCCGAAGAGCGTCGTCCTTTGAGGATCCCAAGCACATAAGTCTGAAGATGGACCGGGTTGGAGGTGAGGGGGGGGTGGTCGAGATTCGAAGGGTAGTAGATATCCCTCCGAAGGACGTCTACTATCCAGGTCTCGGCACCGTAGCGCTGCCAAGTTGCCCAATGGCTCGCTAGGCACCCCCCCACTTCCGGCAGCTGGTGAGGGGGAACGCCGTCCCTAGCGTTTCCCACCTCGCTTCGACTTCTTCCAGCACCTCCTCGGGGAAAAAGGAGGGCTGAGAGGAGGGCTGGTTACAGCCTCCTTTACCAGAAGTTGAAGCAGGAAGAGTCTTTCCTCGGGGCTTCGATGGAGCAGCCGTCTTAGCAGCCGGATTTGGAAGCGCTAGCTAAACTCTTAGGCTTAGCCGCAGTTGTACGAGGTTGCCCAGAAACCTTCGTAACTGCCTGGTGAACCAGACGGTCACTGTCATCAGTGCGCCGTCTTTCCACCGCAGCGTCCACCATCTCTCCCGGGAAAGAGAGCGGAGGAACTCTTCATTGGTCCGTTACGGAGTCCATTTACCGCCTCACGCCCGGCCCCCTTGGCGGTACTCGTGTAAGGACAGCGTCCCTACGACGGAGGAAGGAACCAAGTTGGCCCACAGGTTTGCCGTCTGATGGGCGAGGTAGGAGATGGCCCTACCTCCAGACTGGCACAGTCTCCTGAAGTCGGGGTCTTCTTCGAGGGCAGCACCCCCGGAGTCGGCCGCGACCTTGGATACTGTGAGGGACCACAGATCCAACCAAGAGACTGCCTGGAAAGCCGCCATAGCGGTAGCTTCCAGGCCCAGTGCCTCCTGCTGCGAGAACCACAAGTTCTCCGACAGGAGCTGCTGCAGGGACACACCTGGAGTTAGCCTAGCTAGCTCCGGGTTAACCTGTTTGGGCGGTATTGGATCCAACCCTGATGGCACGTAGAAACTTCCGCTGTCGCTGCAGAGGAGGAGGAAGTAGCTTGGAAGACCGTCCTGACTTAAGTGAGTCTCTCGTCCTGAGACGAAATTCTCCACCTGGTCAAGGACTGAGTCTGCAAGCTCCGATCGCGGCAGTCCCACCGTCATTTTGGGTTCCCTCTTCAGGCCCCAAAATGACTCGAGCCGGGACGTGGGCTCAGATGGTGGTAGCGGCGATCCTTCCCCCAGGTCGTTGTGCTGACGAATCAGCGCAATAACCTGGGCAAAGTTCCTCTGGATCTCGGGAGTCACAGCGTCCTGAGGAGTAGGACCGTCCAGTCCCTCCAACAGGAGCAGCTCTCGAGACCCTCCTCCTTCAGAAGGAGGAACAGCAACAGACCCCTGACGGTCGCCTCCAGCCACTTGCGCGTACGACCTGGAGGTGGTCCTAAGACCATGCCTGGTGCGTGCGGCATCGTGACGGGATCGTGAGCGGCGCACCTCTCACGATCACTCCTAGATACCTCGCTCTTCCGGTGTAGCCCGAGGAAGTTGAAGGTATAGGAGAGACAGACCTGACGCTCCCCCACCCCCCCCGCTCGCTGGCAGGACCAGCGTACGTGGGGGGCTGCAGGCCGATCACCAACCCGCGGTGGGGATCTATCTGCAGGCCTCTGGCCGTGCCGCTCACCTGTGGCGAGCGGCTCGACTGAGTACGTCGAACCCCGATACCCGTGCGTCAGACAAGCTGCTGCTGGCCACCGTCTCCGTCGGTCCCTGTGGGAGCGACGGTCAGGTGATCTGCAGAGCTCGCTTTCGCGGTGAGACGCCGGTGAGCGTCCTCACGGCACGTCAAAACCGCTGGTACCAGCCGAAGCTGGTGCCGTTGGTCGAGGGGACCTCTTCCCAGCCTCAACCCGTGGCCGGTCAGAGACCGTCACGTCAGACCCGAGGTACCGGCTGGTCGCTACGAGAGCGGCCGCTGGCCTGGCGAGAGTCACTTGCGCGATTCTCGACAGTCTTCTGCTCCGTGCCTCGGTCATGACGGTGAGCGAGCTCAGGCGTCTTGACTTTAGCTGCACGGTCGCCCGAAGGAGACCGTACACTCGGACCTTCTCGCGAACGAGAAGTCGAGCCGGTACCTGGCTTAGCAGCAGTGCTACCATGACCAGGCGCGGATGTACCAGCAGTAGCCAGCACATCCTGGTCCCCGTCTTCTTCTTCTTCTCAGAAGAAGAGACGGACCCTGTTCCCGAGGGAACAGGAGGACCAGCAGAAGGAAAGCACCCCCGTCACGCCAGAGCGAGACGGGCCCTTCGAAGGTCCCGCAGGAGCCTTCTTAGGGGGGGAGGAGGCAGCCTTCTTCTTCTTCGGCTTGGAAGCCTTAGAAGTCGAAGGGGAGAGGCGGCAACAGACGACGAAGAAGACGATGAAGACGACGACGACACCTTCCTCTTCTTCTTCTTCTTCTTCGTCAGCTCTCTCAGGACGGACGTCAGGTCTTCCATCCACGGAAAAGTCGGGCCAATTGCCAAAGCAACACGCCCCGACTGATCCTGTCCGGAAGGACCTGAGACCGGTGCAGCACCTCCATGACGAGACGCGGACGTGGGCAGGGGCAGGTTCACGGCAGGAGCGGCAGGGACATCAACAGCAGGACCAGCACCATCAGGACCAGCAGCAGCAGGACCAGCCAGCAAGCAAGGACCAGCACCAGCAGGACCAAGCACCAGCAAGGACCAGCTCCAGCAGCAACATCGGTCACGAGCGTCCCGCACTGCGCGCTTCGTAGGAGCGGCGCAAGCGGCTGGGCCAGCAACATTAGCTGCAGGTACGGCAGCATAGTCCGGCGTCACAGGCATCTCCGATACAGCCAAACTCATCATTGGGACGGGCGGCAGATCCAGGGGCGAACTTTTGGGACAGCGAAAAGTCGGGAGTCGGCAGCAACATAAAATCCAGGTGGCGGCGGCACGCCCCTCTTAGGTACGGCAGCAATCGGCTTCTGGATTGATGCCGTGGGTGTCACCGACGCAATGTGTTGCATACAAACTACATGAGGAGGGGCGGCGTACGCTGGTGTGGACATTGTATTTGTCGTTGTTGTGACTACACATGAGTTACAACTGCCGACCCCGCCAGACGTTGAATCAAGCCCTGGATACTAGGGGCGCCCTGCAGTCCCAAACGACGCCCACACCTGTCCAAGGTCGTCACTCACAGAAGGCACACCTGAGGGAGGAAACAGTCGGGTCAGTTAGAGGGGCACCCTCGCGCGACCGGGGGAGGACGAACCCCACCCAGAGCGGACGGAAGACCCGAGTACAATTGAACATCCGGGTATCGGGCGCCCTCCTCCACACTCGACGGATCGAGTGAGGAGAAGGACTCCGAAACCCCCCCGCAGGGGAAGGCGCAAATCGTGGGGGCTGAGCTGGAGGCAGGAAGGATGACGAGGTATCTGTCACCAAAGGAGTCGCTGGAGAGCTTTCCGACGACTCCTTGGTCGGTCTACGCCTCTTCCTACCCTCGTACAGCACCCACTGCGCCTCGGACCAATTCACACACACATTACAAGGTTCGGCTCGGGAGCATTCTCGCCCCCGACACCGATAACACAATTCATGTGGATCAATGTCTGGATAAGAGCGAAATCCGCCGCATTTACGCCCCTCCAGCCCGGGACACTATACGGGCAGCTGGTGGCGCGGCGAAAGCTCTTCTTGATCCATAATTAAATTCACTTTCAATGAAAAAATGAAAAAAGAGTACTTACAATTTCAAATCAAGACACAAACAAAACCAGTCAGAAGAAATTGTAAACATCCAAAAGGCACACGACGAAAATTCAAATAGCGGGCAGAGCGATGACGAACACGTCCTGTCACCACCACGGCCGAAAGCAAAAGTGGGTTCTTCACCGCCGCGCGCACGATCGGACAAGCAGTTAACTACCGTTTCTCCCCTTGTTCGAAGCTTACGACCGTCCCAGCTGCCGCTAGTTACCTTCCTATTGTTAAAGGACCGAGGGTTTGTATTACGTATCGGAACAATTGTACGTTATACGCCTGCAAACTTGCTTGCCCCATGGAAGGAGCTTCGGAAGCTGACAAAGCAAGGGGCTGCGCAAGCAAAGAGCCTAATATCAACTCTGAAGAAAGGAACTTAGAAGTTCTGGCATGCAAAGTTGGAAGAGAAGAATCGGTCACAGAAGATGAAGCAGAAGACGAAGCCATAGTTTTTAGAGAAGAAAAATAGACAGACTCAATCACCCCTGATAATCTTGATACACCTTCATTGTTTAAACTCAGGAAAGTTCTTAAGAACATGTTCAAGAACATTAGCAAACCTGAAATGAAAACATTGTCTCACCAGTAACCTATATCCTTGAAACAACCCTAGCAAATTTGCATTATAATCGGCTAAATTTAAATTTAGATCATCCGAAATACCACCACCAACAGATCCCTCCAAATTTCCCATTGTTCAGAGAAGAAGGAGTATTACCTAGATTCTCCGCACCCGACACCGAAACCAAAACTACATCTACATCACCTCCTACCAGCTTAGATGCCTTCTGATGAAGGGACTTAGAAGCAGGAAATAAAACTTCCAAAGGATCAAAAGATGAACCCATCATGCTAAGAACCTGAAGAAACCTGACCCTTCAGCTTATTTTCCTGTACGCCACCTAAATTGCTATCCCTACTTGTCTGTGCCTGAGCTAGACCTAACACTTCAGAACTTACTACCTCGGGGAAAGGGGAAAGGGGGGGGGGGGGGGGGATCTGCTGCCAACACAGCCTGCTCTGCGCCAGGATGGCCGGCAGATCCTACCTTTGAGGCTTGTGGGTATCCATTGACCCCGGCCACCTGTTAAGGCTGGTTCTGGAACAGGCATGGGGGGGCTGAAAACAGACCGATTAGTATCAACCCTTACACTATTATTACTACCACTATCCTTGTTCTCAGCTAGCTATCCATACAATTAGCAAATAAGTTTCACATGCTGGATGACAGTCTGTCTTCTAATTTCCTAAACAGCTCTGACTCTAGTGCTTGTTTATCTATAGCTTGTGTATCTACACTCGTCTTATGTTTGCTCTTAGAAGCTAGAGATTTCCTATGCTTTAAATAATCCTCCATTTGATCTAACAACCAGTCTCCACACTCCTCACTCCTCCGTCTAATGCTGCACTGAACCTTCCTACAAGCAATACATAAAGAATGTCAGTCATACTTGAGGGTGCTCATCCTCCACTTGCATGTAGAGCTGGACCGATGAGCGCTGACATCTACCCCAGTCACTTGCTCGGAAGATGCAGCAGGTAAAGGAGGCGTGGAGACATTGGATGATGGTGTTTTTTCATGTAGTTTGTCCATATTCAGTCCAATCTGATCAGGGTCAATATTATGAGAAGTTCCAATCAATCAACCATAACCAAATAAAAAAAAATCAGAAGCGTAGTCGTACTACAATGCCAAAGTTGTACTCCAGAATCCAAAGCCAAGATATATACGTGGGGGTTGGGCTACGAACAAAAGATCGCAGGTTGCATGAACCTTTCTTACAGCACCATGAACTGAAAACAATGGAGGAGTCAGGCCGCTGGCGGCCGGTCCCTACAGCAGCGTTGCCAACGGTAACACAGGTAACTCAGTAGACAAATTTTACCTGCAGCATTGGTAGCGCTGGCAGTTAAATACCCACCTAATGGGATAATTTGTGGGGATATATTCCAGGCTGGTCAGTGACAAGGGCTAATTCAGGTGTTCAGGGAGTGTATTGCAATACTACCTAATTAACTTGATTAATGTAGCACTTTTCTAACAAGTTGCCTAGTTTTAATACTGAATATTATCTTACCTGATGGCAAAACTTGTCCCAGTCAGCTTCCAAAAGAACTGCTGCATCCAATATTACAACTTTGATACCCTCTCTGGAGAAGGTATCTATGCGTTCCTTTGCAAGGCGTGCAATTTCTGGCCAGACTATACTATTTAATTGCTCCAGAGCACTTTTATCATTAAAAACTTTAGACCCAAGCACTCTACGATCAATCTGACCATCTTTGCCTACTACTTCACTACCGTAGGCTTCAATTAAATCCTTATAACACTTAGATCCTTTCAAATATGCTTCATGACCAAGTTTATCACAGTCAACAACACCTGCTCCTAACTTTGCAAACCTCTTGGCAACACTTGACTTGCCACTTGCTGAACCTCCTGTGAGACCAATAACATAAGGAGAATGTGGAATTGCATAATTGCTTTCAACTGGCTTCAGTATAGTTCCCAGTAATCGCATTCTCATAGAACTGGCACTTAATTTCATTTCCTCTTCATCACTTGCTCTACATTTATCATTAACCAAACAAATGATATATCCATCCAATAGGTTAAGGCCACTCTCCTGGCGAGCATTATTGATAAGTGTTATGCCCTTCTTTGTTTCTTCACTTACAACAATCATTTCCAAACTTTTATCCCATCCAGCTGGACCCATTGGATCAAGGATTTGTACTATACTGTACTCTACACTTGGATCTAAATCATTAAGTAAATCCTTAACATTGTTTATTCGAACTTCACAAGGCTCTATTAATTCCTTCAAGGTTTTATTTTTAAGTAAGGGACCATCTGCTACTCCTACGGTCAGTCTCTTAGTGCACCTTAAAAGTGCTTCAGATAAAAGTATCTTATGACCATCATGAATACAGTCAAATGTTCCACCTAAAACAACATTGCTGTAAACATTATTTGCTTCTTCATTGACAACATTCTCTGGAGGCTGGGATTCAGAGCCCTCAAGATTGTCAAAAAGGATTATCTTTTCACTCTTACATCTAAGTAGAAAACTCTTGTACCTTTTCTCTATGTCAGTTTTTTCACTGCCTTCCTTAAGCTGATCAAATAAGACTATATCAATTTCACATTTTGTTCTCAAGGGAACTTCACTTGTACCCTTAAACCCAGCCATGAGGACTCTCACATCTAATCCATGACACTGGGAGGAAGACTGAGAGTAGAGTGAGGTAATAATATGGCTGCAAAGACTTAACTGCTGTTTTGCTCCCAAAGTTTTTGCTTGGGCTAATGGGTCAAGATGAACATACAGAGTTTGATTGACATGTTGAGATGCAGCTTTAAGCACCTGGAAAACAACAAATATATTACTTTAATTGGTTTTCTTCTATATACAGTGCATTTAATAAAAAAAATATGGTAAAAATAATTATGTGCAATGACACTCATATCATCTGCAATAATTCCTAGACAACCAAGACAATCATAAAAAATACGGTCCAAAGACCTAGGGTTAAAAGGCACAAAAACATTTAAGTAGTACAATTAAATATCTGGTGAATTGAAAGGGGAATAACAAATAAAGTAGAAACTGTAACCTTTTCAGGCTGTATGAAATGCAATGAGAGCAAAACTACTGATAAGCAAAATATATCCCAATAATAGAGAAGCAAAGACTTATGATGTGTACATACAGCCTGTACTACTCTGTGCAACAGAAACACTGAAACTGCTAACGGGATCATGAGAGTAAGATACTCCGCATAACACACCTTCCTGGAACTTGTGAATTATGAGGTCATGGCTCCCCAACTCCAATGCCAATTCCCAAAAGGCATAGCTAGAGAAATCTGGCATCCATTTTTGATACTGGAGAGGCACTCTTCACAGAGGCAATGACGTTCACAAAATATTTTTCTTCCTTGGGAGCACCTTAATTGTGGTCTCTTGCCTGTGTGCATGGTTTTCTTTCTTTGGCACCTAGTCATTACATGTGCACTGTACCAGAACACATCATGGATGCTTAGTACTGCTTGACACCATTTTGGATTAATACAGATAACATTTCACGTTACTGGATAAGCAAAAGTAGTCTTCCAACTTTTTAAAGTAGTACATATTCCTTTAATAAGGCTTATGAAGTCTTTCCCTACTCATACATGTATACAGTAGATATAAATAATTTCAGCTATCCACATTTGTAAACCCTGTGTCCACCCAAGATAGTAGAACATATAATACTAGGACAAATATAAATATGACAATTTGTCCAAAATTGCATTTTTTCCTAACTATACAAACCTGAGGTCCTTTTACAATAGGAAGGTACTAGCGGCAGCTGGATAGGTCGTAAGCTTTCGAACAAGGGGTTCGGTAGTTAACTGCTTGTCCGACAGGCGCGCGCGTCGCGCGCGACTGGTAGGTAAACAAATCACTTTTGCTTTTGGCCCAAGCAAACACTGCAGAGTGAGGGTGGCATTGAGGTGGGGCTATGTGTAAAAGGACCTCAGGTTTGTATAGTTAGGAAAAATGCAATTTTGGACAAAATTGTCATTTGTTCCGACACGGCATACAAACCTTCGGTCCTTTTACAATAGGAAGACTCACTTCTTGGTGGGAGGAATCTGAGTCTTTTGTGAACAGACTGGTGTTCGCCCAACCTTGGAATGCCTCCCTGGTCGTAAGAGCGAGGGAGGGATCCAAGCCTCTGTCCGATTGATCGGGGTGTGCACCGCAGGATCAATGGTCAGACCTCTGGACCAAGTACTAAGAGAGAGGCAAAGCGTATCTCTTACGTACCAGCAAACAAGAACAAGTTCCTATTTGCAAGAGGCAACATAAAGTTATGGTTTGTCTCTTGTTGGCATCCACTTCCCCCCCCTTGTAGGAGGAAGTGGTGGATATTCGCTCCCATCCCTAGTGAAAAGGGATAGGATGGGGCTCTGTCGAGTAGCTCACCGGCATCTCGTCCTTATCCAGCAAGGTGATGACCGTATCCCTCTACCCACAGGTAGAGGGGGAGAAAAAGATAGGAAGAGAAGCCAGTCACTCTCTCATTCACTTATCTATTCTTACAGTCACACCAGGACTCGATGCTGTTCAGCCTGCTAGGGTCTGGTTAGCTAGACAACGTGTTGAGCAGCCACCACGGGTCCTAAGGAAAACGATCCAAGGACCTGTGGGCAATATCCAAAGGTAGAAGGAGGTGCCGGTGGTCTGGTTGTACCAGACCCCTGCCTTCAGTACCTGCGCCATGGAGAAGTTCTTGTGTAACTCGAGGGAGTGTACTTCTAGGTCATCTTGGCGGATGACGAAGAGTCTTCAACACTTCATCCTGGGATGTCGAGTTTCTTCAGAAAGCGCGGTCGCGCTTTCACAGGACAAAGCAGCATCTCCTTCGCATCGAACGGCGGTGAAGTCCATTAGGGAGGGGATTGTGAAGGACTCTAACCGATCGTCAGGAACCGAAGGGTTCAGAGTCTTCGCTACGAATTCGGTACGAAATCGAGCGTCACGAATCCCCTCCCCATCCCTGGATGCTTGACTTCGCAGGAAAAGTCATGCAATTACCTCAGAGGAAAAGAAGGGAATATGTCGTATGACCTAACCCAATTCTCGACTTCGGTGATGTCCTGTACCCATACTGGTCTATCCGTCTGCAGCGAAGTTGTTCTTCTCGGTAGTGGATAGGACACCGACACTCAATGGTGGGTGTCGATGGTTATGGGTACTGTGACAAGCCGTTAGGACGAAGAAAAGATTGTTATGGAACAACCGAACTAAGTCCACAGCGAAGTTCGTAACAGACTTGGGCGCTCTGACAGCTGCCGACTGACTGCGGTTCTTAGGAGGGCAAGTTGTCCAGGCACCCGAGCAAGTCACGTGACCTTCGCCTTAAAAGGGTTCTGCCAAGAGACTAAACAAATAATTTGTTCGTCACGATGCCAGAAGGCAAGGGTATGACTCTCTTAAGGCATGTGCCCAACAGGCGAAAGTCAATTGCCTTCTAGAGACCGAGGTCCTTGATGGCAAGATATCTCATAGTATAGTTGATTCTCGGCTAAGGAGAAACAACACTATGTGTCGTGAAGACGAAGGTGTACAGAAAATGCAACCTACGTCTTCGCAGCTGAACCGAGAGAAGGATCTCAAGATTCTGAACCTGTGCTACAAAGACTGAGAACGCTAACGCTATTCATTGCTGTCCGGTGAGGATCGTAGTTGCAATAAAAGCGGAGCGCTATTTTCAGTAATGAAGACAGGAAATACTGCCTGAAGAACTGCTTCTCATGGGCTGAACATTTGGAAGTAGAGCTGTCAGGTCGGAGAGTAGGCGATGTCTTCTGACATATCTGTTAATTCGGGTGCGAGCAATGAATAATTGCACACCTACGAATACGAGATATTTTGAAGACAAACTCAGATGTCTGCAAAAATCATTCGCATTATCGCGGTGCGATGCAGCGGTTGACTAGTACAGACTTCTGTTACCGTGCGGTAAACAGAAAGATGAAAGAGTCCAAGAGATATCCTGTTGAAAATTCTCGCAATGTCGAAGGCGATGAAATCAAGCGTCACAGCAGTAGATGGTCCTTCATTATTGCGAGAATCCCCGTTAATCAGAGACCTAAGTCCATGATTGTTGGGCAGAGATACGGTTCGGTAGTCAATCAAACCAGGGGAGAGAGAGACGTACCGACCGTGCATCTCCGAGACCTAGCTGATACTGAGCCGCTATCAGGCAGTTTTCAATACGCAGTAGCTCTCGGTGACTCGTCATCCTGAGTTGCCAGTTAATCCATTATTCCACGAAGGAATGCGTTCGGCTAGAACCATCGAGCATAAAGAATACGCTCGAGCAATTATATTTAAACGAAACGGATTTCGGTAAATACAAAAAGCTGATTTGGTTGTGTCATGACAATACCAAGTATCTAAAATCGAAACTGATAACTGCTGGGAGGTTGCAGGCAACCCCGAGTTGCAGTTCAATTAAGATACAATTCGTCTCGGTCACAAACCGTAGAGTTAACTACGGTATGCGCCTACCCCCCGGACAATTCAACTGTTAAAAGAATCATGTCGCGAGGGGTAATATACGTAGTATATTTGTAGGTTCTGTACAACGACCTCCATCCTAAATTCTTTCCCCCTCGAGAATGAGAATAAGGATTGGAGATCGACCGCCTTCGTTCTCTAGTCAAGAGAGTGAAGGAGAAGTCTTTCCACCCAAAGGAAAGCTTCAATGGTGAACAGAATACCGAAGACGATAGTTCAAGCCAAACTGGAAGTTCCCGTCCGTTCTTCTCTATTCCAGGTTAATCGCCCTACTGTGAGATACTCTTCTTTCAGCAGCAGTCTTCTTCCAAATGCTAGAAATTACAGGGATTCGAGCATAAGCGAGGTTCCCCGATTATCGTAACAATTATCGGGGATTTCTCGCTCACTTTGGACCGTGGTCTCGCCTAAGTGTTTGGAGATCGTAAAAAAACTCGAACACTCTGAGTGCGCCTAGAAATTCCAGTAGAATTCTAAGCACTCTGCGAAACCCCCACCGAATTCGTCAAACGATATCGGCTGGTGTCCTCTCGATTCCCGTAGAAAATCGAGAAAGGGGCAGGATCCCTCCTCAACGACCGGGGCTTACGTCAGGTAGGACCCGAAGGTCCCCCGGTAGCGCAGCCCCTAACGTGGGATCTTACAGAGAAATCTCTGTAGGATTCCCTCCCCTTTCCCTCGTAGCCGTAAGGAGAGAGGGAATGGGGGAGGAATGGATACTGGCTCGCCTTCCAGCGGAACTAGCAGTTGGAGAAGAAAAGGAGCAGCCATCGCCTTACGGCGATGGCCTCTCAGAGCCTGGGAAAACGTTATCGTCAGGAGAAAACGTTTTCCCCGAGGAGGGTTACGAACTCATACTGTAGGTAAGGATCTGCCGCCACTGTGAACGTCGTCGGGTGGGTTGGGCTGATCGACACCTGACAGGAGAGAGCCGATACCGTCCTCCGACTCATTCCAGTCCTCGTCGAGGTCGAAACCTCTCAGGAGGACCGAAGGGGTATTCAAATACGGTGTCCGAAGACACGTAGAAACGCCTCTGTCGCAGTAGAGGAGGTGAAGTAGCTTTGTTCGACCGGCCAGAAACTGAGAGAGCCTTCTTGTCCGGAGACGAGAGAGACTACCTGGTCAACACAGTCGGCAAGCTCCGATCGCGGCAGACCACCGCGATTGGGTTCCCTCCCTTCGGGCCCCAAAACGACTCGAGCCGAGACGTGGCTCTGTGGTGGGAGGGAGCGGCGATCCTTGCCCGAGGTCGTTGTGCTGACGAATCAGCGCCATAACCTCGCAAAGTTTCCTCTGGATCTCGGAAGTCACAGCATCTTGCAGAGTGGGACCGTTAAGCCCTTCGAACAAGAGCATATTCCGAGAACCTCCTCCTAGAAGGGGGAACAGCGACAGCCCTCTCGGTTCTTCCCCATCCACTTGCGCATACGTCCTGGCCGGTCCAAAAACCGTGCCTGGCACGTAGGGCGTCGTGGTGGGATCGTGAGGGGCGCACCCCTCACGATCACTCCTCAATACCTCGCTCCTCCGGTGTAACCCGAGGAGGTTTGAAGGTACGGGAGAGGCAGACCTGACGCTCCCTCGTTGCTCGCTGGCAGAACCAGCAGGCTTGGAGGGCTGCAGGCGATCGTCAACCCGTCCCGTGGCGATCGAGCTGCAGGCCTGGTCGAACCGTCTCGCTGTGGAGAACGGCTGGACTGAGCACAGCGGCCCCGGATCGAGTGTCAGAAGAGCTGGTGCTGGTTGCCATACCCGAGATCGCTCTCTGTGAGAGCGACAGGTCAGGCGACCTGCAGGCTCCACTGTCACAGTGAGACCGGTTGCTTGTCCTCACGGCACGTCACGTCGCTGGTTCCAGCCGTGGCTGGCACCGGCGGCGAACGGGAGGAACCTCTTCCCAGCCTCAGCCCGTGGCCGGTCGTGGACCGTCACGTCCCCGCCCCCGGGTAGCCAGCTGTTCGCGCGAGAGTGATAGCTGGTCTGGTGAGAGTCGCTGTGAGCGGCTGTCAACCAGTCTTCCAGCCCAGTGCCGTAAGAACCTGACGCTGAGCGGACTCAGAGGTCTGGTTCCTGGCTGCACGGTCGCTGGTAGGCGGACCGTACACTCGGTACCTCCCGCGAACGAGAGGCCGAGACGGACCTGATACAGTGGCAGAACCACTGACACCAGGCGAGGAAGTTACCGGTGTTAGCGGATATCCCTCTGGTCCCCGTAGTCTTCTTCCTTGCGGAAGAAGAGACGGGCCCCGCTCCCGAAGGGAGCAGGAGGACCAGCGGAAGGAACCCTCCCGTCCCACTGAGGTGAGACGGGTCCCGAGAAGCTCCCGAGGGAGACTTCTTAGGAGGAAGGAGGCAACCTTCTTCTTCCTCGGCTGTGAAGCCTTAGAAGTCGAAGGGGAAGAGGCGGCAGCCGACGACGATGAAGAAGATGAAGACGACGACGACGACACCTTCCATCCTCTTCTTCGTCAGCTTCCTCAGGACAGACGTAAGATCTGCTATCCAGGGCGGAGCGGAGGGGCTGCTGTAGCCGAAGCTACAGGGCCCGGACGCACCTGTACAGACAGACCAAAGTCTGGGGTAGTAGCACCACGAACAGGGACGACATCAGCAGGTATGGGCATCTCAGGAACAGCAGGCACAGCCAGCACAGCATCGTAGGACCGCCAGCCGCAGCAACGGCAGGGACAGCCAGCGCAGCAACGGCAGGGACAGACAGCGCAGCAACTGCATGGACAGTCAGCCCAGAATCGGCAGGTACGGCAGGCAGCACCGGGAACACAGGAAGTGGAGCAGCAGCCAGCAAACCATCCTGGTACCGGCGCAGGTCCAGGGGCGAGCTCTAGGGCAGCGGAAGTGTGGTCGCTGCAGCGCGGCAACCACGAGCGGCGGCGGCACGCCCCCCTCTCGTACGGCGAACGGCACTTCACAGCGGCTGTAGGCAAGACTGTTACCACGTGAGGTGATTACACCAGGTGAGGAGGGACGTCGTCACCTGGAGCGTGGTCACCACTCCATGGGTGACCGCAGTAGGCCCAGACATAGAACCGCAGCCCCCTGGACACTAGCACGCCCTGCAAATGGCAAGGACGCCCATACCTCACCAAGGTCCACCCTCGTGGCAGTAGCACCTGCGGAAATAACAGTAGTAGCGATTAGTGGGGGGGAAGTCCCCTCGCGCGGGGGGGTGAGCCCTCTTCCGAACGAGTGGAAGACCCCGAATACAATTGTACATCGGGCACCGAGCGCCCTCCCCCGCGCGCTCGACGGATCGGGCGAGGAGAAGAACGCCGGTAACCTCCCCCCCCCCAAGGGGAAGGGGGCCATCTGTGGGAGCTGAGCGGGGGGGGGGGGTTCTGCGTTCCCCCACCCCGCACAGCACCCATGTACCCCAACAATAATATAAGAGCCCGAGAGCAATCGTGCCATGGCGGGCCCGAATGCAAGGGCATAAGGATCAATTCCCTGACTGAGCGGAACTTGAACCAAATAAATATTGATGCAATCAATAATACAAAGATAAAATGAAAAAGAATCTTGCATTACGATTCACTTCACAATGAATAAGGGCTCGGATCGAGCGCATTTGCGCCTCGCGCAAGGGTAAAAGGATCCATTCCTACCTTTATGGATCAAGGTTTATGGAAACCTTTGATCCATAATGAATTGATGCAATCAATAATATATGAAAATGAAAAAGAATACTGCGCTTGCGATTTCACTTCATACAAATAAAAAGGGGAAGGATCAATTCCCGGTAAATGAGCCCCCCCCAGGAAACATTGATCCCAGTAAACAATGCAATCTCAATAAAATATGAAAATGAAAAAGAACTGCACTTGCGATTTCACTTCATTCAAATAAAAAGGGGAAAAAGATCAATTTCCGGGTAAGCTCGGAAACACCTGATCCAAAATGAGTATTGCTACAATCAAAATAAATATATAGGAAAATGAAAAAGAATACTGTACTTGCGATTCCACTTCCATACAGAATAAGTTTCCGTGCCGAGCGCATTCGCTCGGCAACGAGCATACAGGTCAAAAAAATATAAATGAAAAGAGCACTTACTTACGATTTTCATCTACACATTTCCAACCAAAATATACGCTCGGAGCGAGCGCTCTCTCGCCCTCGGCACCGAGCATACACAATACGAGGATCATTTCTGGGAAAATGAATTCCCGCACTTACGCCCTTCAGTCCCGGCACTCGGGTAATCGGAGGGCGTGGTGAAACCAAGATCCTTTAATTCACAATTGAATTCATGGAAATAAATATGAAATGATTGTACTTACAATTCAGTTTAGTTTCACTAGATATAGAAAAAGAAAAAACACAACCATGCGAAAGCAACGACGATAAAGCGGGCAGAGAGCGATGATACACGTCCACACGCCAGCAGGCCGAAAGCAAAAGTGGTTTGTTTTACCTACCAGTCGCGCGCGCGCGCGCCTGTCGGACAAGCAGTTAACTACGAACCCCTTGTTCGAAACTTTACGACCTATCCAGCTGCCGCTAGTACTTCCTATTGTAAAAGGACCGAAGGTTTGTATGCGTGTCGGACAAAACTTAATTTAAAATTTATTTTTTAAATACTACTTACCTCTCCACTATACATAGCTTTTACTACAGTTGGCACAGAAGTAAAAGCTATACCAGTATAATGGAGACATAAGGTTCATTTCAGTCACTTAGAACAAATTCTAATTTAATTTTAATCTACTTTAATACCAACTCAACAGACTATCAAAAAGGTACATGCTTCTTTAAGTAACTCCATATTCATACTATACCTATGATATACATACAGTTCCATAAAAACTGTAAATTACCAAAGAATAGTAGAGCACTATTAATTCCTGGGCTAAACAATTTTTGTTAAGTATAACTGCAAAGGAGTTGCGCAGCTATTTCCATTTGTCGTGACCACTTTCAAAGCAGATTAGAGACACATGTCAACAGGAAAACATCCTAACCTAACCCTCCCTTTAACCTAGGGTATTGTATCCTGACCTGGCCAGAAGGCCTTCCACACCCTGCCCTGGAATCCCCCAATGTAACACTGTGCATGGCAGAATGATGTGTACAACTATTCTACAGTATTACCAAATTTTTATTTTCATTAACAATTTTATAAAAAGAAAAATGATATTGTTATGATACAATAAAGTTTGTTCATACTTACCTGTCAGATATATATATAGCTGTATTTTCTGAAGTCCGACAGAAATTCAAAAACTTCCGGCACACACAGTGGTCGGCCAGGTGGTTAGTACCATTCCCGCCGCTGGGAGGCGGTATCAGGAAACCAGTCCCCATTTTCTATTCATAATTTTTATTTCCACGTCCCCTGAGGGGAGGTGGGTGGGTACTTAATTATATATATCTGCCAGGTAAGTATGAACAAAACTTTATTGTATCATAACAATATCATTTTGTTCATGAAACTTACCTGTCAGATATATATATAGCTGAATCCCACCGTTGGAGGGTGGGAAGGGACAGAATAGAAGGATTTTGGGAAACAAATGCATGCAGATGATTTACATCTTGGTTCCACCTGTTAGCATTGCTGGCTTCGTGGTTATTGCCACGTAAGTCTTGCTTGTGCTACTAGAGTTGCCAGCGAGGTAGAGACCTATATAGCTGGTGCACTCCAGATGATCTGTCAACAGGGGCGAGCCCACGACGTGACTAGACCATATTTTGACCATACCATGAGGGCTAAAGAAAAAAGTAAAATAAAATATATATAAAAAAATATATATCACCACCTGACCAACCTAGCCAAAGTTAAGGTGTTAACTAAGGCTTAAGAGTTAAGAAGTCACCGTTGTCGGCGACTCAACTACTAAATTAAGAGCTCTTCCTAACCATTTCTCCAAAGGATAGGATGAGTGGTACTACTGCCCCCAAGATTGTGTCTGCAGACACGTATGGCCCTAGCGAGCAGCAGATCTCATATGCCATCTTCACATCTCGCAGGGAGTGTGAATTGAACACAGAGTTGCTTTTCGCTAAAACATGGTACTCAGGATGTTGCTGAGGCCGCCATGCTCTGTTTGAAAATGCTTTCCGAGGCCGCGCACCCTCACCCGTCGGAGCATTTCAAATCAAAAGATTTCAAATCTTGTGCCAACACAATGAAGGAGCTTTTTTGAAAGAACTCCTTAACAATAAAGCCATGGTGTTCTTCGATATGGCAAGTTGGTCTTTTCGGAACACTGCAGATTGTCCGTACGACTTCGACTTTCTTGAGTTTTATGTAGATAAAACTTGAGAGACCTGACAGGGCACAGGACTCTCTCTGGCTCCTGCCCAATAACTTGTGCCATCCTTGATTCCAAGCTCCTGGCCCAAGAACAAGACGGGTTTCCATTCTTAGGCCACAACGGAAGGCTTAGAGAACGCAACCGCCTTGTGTTCTCAATGCCAAAACTTCTGACGATGGCTGAAAACCTCACTAACCCTCTTTGTCGTTATCTAGGGTGGTTAGAAAAGGGCCTTCCTGATCACGTGCAAGAAGTTAACAGGTAGGAGATGTTCGAATGCTTTGACATCAAGAACTTCAGACTATGTCTAAGTTCCATATTGAAAGCTTCGATCTGGACATGCACAGTCAGTCAGTCTGTACTAAAGTCAGGTGACCGACCAGTTGACCAGTCAGACGCATCAAGGACAGCAAGGCTGTACCCTGAAGACCATAAGGCATATTCTTCGCTGAAGGATGAGTGTCTGGACTGCCTGGGCGATTCAAGCTAAGCAAACCTTGGGGTATGAACGCAACCCAAACGTCGTTAGCGAATCAACTCCTGAGCCACTCCTGACTCGAGCTTCTGGTGCCAGGAGAAAGGAGCGAGGAGCAAAAAGGCGATTCAGTCCCGAAGGACGAATGCCTGACAGTCCAACCTGGTCTCATGTTAACAAACGATCATCGGGGGTGTGTAAACGCAACCGACTTCGTCAACAAGAAACTCAGGGCTACTATGTGTCTCCTGATCTCGCACGAGTGTCTGACTCCGAGAAAACAGGTGAGACAAAAAGTAGATGGTGAGCGAGTTTCGAGATTCCACAGAACTCAAAGATCGTGAAGGGCTTTGTTGTTTGACAGAAGCAAATCTCTGAGCCCAAAGGAAAAAAGGCCGTCAACAACATTTGCGTATTCTTTAATAGTTGTGACTGCCAGCTTATCCCATTCTTCAAACGGAAAGGGAAGACGGCAATCTTATGCTGTCAACATCTCGATAGTCTGAACGTAGTCAGACTCAGAGCGGAGAGGTTATAGGTACCTTTCGTGTTAAAGTAGACCGACTCTCTCAGAAAAGGTCCTTGGAAGGACGTGACCTCTGTGAATCTAGGATCTTGAAGGCCAACATGGGGCGATTAGCGTCATTGTCGCTCCCTGTGATGTATAAATCATCTTATTACATTTCCTAAGCGTTTGAAAAAAGGGGAAAAAGAGACTAAACATCCATCCCTGTTCAATATCATAGCGAAGAGATGTTATGAAAGGGCGTCCCTAAAGTCTCCATAACTCTCAACATACTTCTAAAGAAAAAAGAAAGATTCCACTCGGAGTCAGTAGTTGCTGCCGTCGATCGAGACGATTCGTACAGACTTTTGCAATCCTGTAACGAACCTCTAGAGGATCGTTACATTCTACGTTTGTTGTTATAATAGGCTCTTTCTCGTAAACCCGAAACAGGGACCGAGAGAAGAGACGATACTTCCAAGATATGAGAGAGCTGTGGAAGATCAGTTTGATATGGACCACTGGTTCAAAAACTCGTTTCAGGACTGGAGGGACGACAGAATTGCTTCCACTTCTTTCAGATTATGATCCAGGACATCTGAAACCCTCTCCAGATGTCCGGCACCTTCTTTCTATCACCTCAAGTGATACTTAACGCACCGAGAGATGTTCAGAATCATCCTAGATCTTTAATAAAATTTCAGTTTCCCGGTAGGAAAAAACTGTAGAGGTCTGAATTGCAGTCTATTCAGGGAAAACAAACTTCTTTAGGAAGGAAATGGTCCCCAGCAAGCTATCCATTCCCTCACACAGTATGTTTACTTCCCTAAAAAGGCTGCGCTTTGCCTAAGCAGGAGAGCATATAATAGTGAAATGTTGCGGTAGACTCGTAGTCCTATACCGTGCGGTAACGAGCACCGAAAGGAGTAGAGATATCTCTGAGAACATAGTGAAGGCAAAAACGAACTGCAATGTTTATTCATTCATGTAAGAAATCCCCTCAATCTTAGGCTAAAGTCCGTGATTGTAGGGCAGAGATACAGTTAGTCAGTCAATCCCGCAGGGAGAGAGAGAGACGTAACTGCCAGCACAGAGATACGGTTAGTCAGTCAATCCGCAGGAGAGAGAGGACGTAACCTAGCGCGCATGACAAGCGAACGAGCTGGTACGTGCCTCGTTTGGACTGGCGGAGAGGACAGTGACAGCAGCAGCTTACGATCGTCATCTCTTAACTTTATGCCTGGGTTGCCAGCTACCCTATTCTACGAAGAAATAGGTCCGTAATTTTTAGCATAAAGAGACTCTCAAGCTGGTATATTTAAGCGAAAACAGAAAACGCTAAATATATAGATGCGTTTGTGTCGTCATAACACTACCATACAACGGTAAAAGATAAAATCGGAAACTCCTGGAAGGCTGCAGGGAGTAATGATTAAATGTCTTAAATTAATAGACAATAGACCTCTCGGTTGCCATCCGAAGAGGTAACTACAGCAAGCGTATATGACTTGAACCAACCAGTAGTAAAATAACGCAAGGCAAGGCAAAATATGATATATTGCAATAAAGTTTTTCATACTTACCTGGCAGACATACTATACTATAGCTGAATTCGGAAATACAGCTACATACATATCTGACAGGCAAGTTTCATAAACAAAAACTCAAGAGAATTGAAGCGGACAGCTCAAGCTTCTTATGTTATTGGACATAAGCGTTCATTGACGTAGTCTACAAGTCATTTCTTGTACGAGTCTGCGAATGATGAATGAGAGCTCTTCCGAATCTTGTCAATAAGAGCTTATCCGCTTACGCAATATAAAGTTAATGAGAAGTTTGTCAATGAGAACTAACCCATTTACGGGACAAAGAGATAATTTGGTCAATGAGGGATACCCACTTACTTGACAAAACGATAGTATATTGTCAATGGGGGAAATTCACTGAATTGACAACGTAATCCAGGAAGTCGTAGCATTTTATTTTCGATTCCCGTCTCAAACGAGGAAGGGGCAAGGAAGAATCCTGTTAAGAGACGGCTTACGACAGGTAGAACGATGATGTTCAATTCGGCAGCGTAAGTCCCGACTAGGAACTAACAAAATCTATCATCTGAAAAGCCCTTTCAGATGGGCTAAAAAGCTTGCAAAATTATCCTGGGAAGAGGAAGAAACTCTCCAACCAGCTTCCTCTCCCGTATCAAAATTATTGGTTCAGTATGGCAAAGGAAGTCCTGTCTTGCGCTTTCCTCTTTTGATGAGTGCCTTTGCAAGAATCCTACTGAACGTTGCGAGAGTCCTGACGTGCAGGACGTCGAGCTTTTACATAACCCATAGCTGCCTTACCGCAAAGTCTTGACTGCGGTAGAGCAAAAAGAGATTTCCTTTCCTGAGCTTTCCATAACTCCATCCAATCCTGACTTTACGAAAAGCAATATTACTGACAAAGACCTCTATAATTCACGAAACCCGTGGTCTTGCTGGGTTCGAAAACGAAGTTGCCTTTTCACTTTAAGCTTCCTCCGAAGCACTGCTTACTTCACATTCTTCGCAGGCGATGTAGAAGGGATCACCGAAGTTAGGTAAAAAAACTTTAGGCCCAAATCAGCTTGAAGACTTCACAGAAACGTTCAGCCAGGCGACACACCTGGCAGTGCGCGCTCGGCGTCCACCTGACTACAGCGAGCAGCGGCGTCCATGGCGAGCATCGAGCACTCTCGCGCCCCGCGCTCGGCGTCCACTGGCGAGCAGCGAGCACTCTCGCGCGCGCGCTGGCGCGCGGTATCACTGCTCGTGACGGCTCGGCCTCGGCGTCTACTGGTGCGTCAAAAAAAAAGCGTGCAGAAAAGCGTCACGCTCCTGACAGGCGTCAATGCAAGCAAAAACTGCCTTCAGGGAAGAGATTAGACATCTCGGAGAGAAAAACGACTGCACGAAGCAGTCTCAGGTGAAGGGTTGATCGTGTGAGAAATACGCGGGGCGAAGGGAAACGCCTTCTTATTCTCACAGCAACAAAGCTAGGACGTCCGCGCTCAAAAGCGTCCTGCTAATATGACTTGCTTCCCTTTTCTCGGTGGAAAGACGTACACGAGTTCAGGCGACGTTCACCTTCTTACTTCTCACTGCAACGCATGACGAGAGAGAGAGAGAGGACGTGAAACGTCCTCTTCTATAAAAGCTTCTATTTAGAGGGCGCGAGTCCTTCCGAAAGCTCCAAACCCTGCGCAGGGAGGACGCTTCGGAGGACGAGAAGCAATCCTTCAGGATTCGTACACGCACTTTGGCACGCCTGGGAGTAACTTCAGGTCTGCCGAAGGCACGTCAGATCGGTGGGGAGTTCCTCGTAACCCTCCTTCGGCTTTCGAACATGCTCTCTCCCTGTTCCATGGGAAGTCAAGCAGAGGGTCCCGGCCTAGAGGCGAAATAAGGCCGATCTGACGCACCCTCCACTACACAAGGGGCACTGTCACTGCACTTAGCCACTTCACTTTTGCTCTCCAAAGCCAGCACTTTCGATTCTAAGTTACGAATCGATAGAGTATCAGAGAAAGGTTCATACCCTCTACAGAAACTGTTTAGGGCCCGAAGGCAACATTTACAGGGTTAGGAGTAACAACTACAGAAGTAGCACTTTTCACCACAATGATAGGAGAGCGAGCACCTTAGATTCCAAGATTACAGATGGAATCTATAACGTAAAGGGCATACCTCACGACGACATATTTATAGCCCGTAGGCCATACAACAGGGTTAGGCAAAAGAGTCTACAGGTAGGTTAGCCTACCCTGACTTTGTTTACTGATTAATTGCGTACATATGAATCATACGTCTTCCTAGGAATTAGACAAAGTCTCACACTCCTTACATGACAAATCTCAACAAAGAAGCAAGACACCTAGCCTCGTGCATATCGAGTGCGGAACTACCGACGCTTTCGGTAGCCACACCCTATCTTAGCAGACAACACCCTCTGAAACTAGCCTAAACTAGATTCAGATATACAAAAATGAATCATATTCAAAACAATTTAAGATAGCGTATGCCTAGCCACAAATCCAAGTCAATAAATCAAAAGACAATTAGGATATTTAGCGGCCATGAATAAGTTTCCAAAAATCCTAAGACGGAGTACTGAAAAAACAGGTGTTTCCAGCCACCGGCGACAGAAAAATATGAATAGAAAATGGGACTGGTTCCTGATACCCGCCTCCCAGCGGCGGGAATGGGTACTAACCACCTGGCCGACCACTGTGTGTGCCGGAAGTTTTTGAATTTCTGTCGGACTTCAGAAATACAGCTATATATATATCTGACAGGTAAGTTTCATGAAACAAAATACAAAATAATGATACTCACTTCATCAATCGTTTTTCTATTGAAACGACACTGGTAAACAATGTAAACCTTGCAATAGCAAATTACTAAATTCTTTGAATGATATAAAGTGTCTGATATCAGTTTAATCAATAGTGAGTACTGATATGATAGTTTAAGGTACACAGTGGACCCCACATATTTGCGTTCTCCAGATTTACAGACTCATGCATTCATGGATTTCTTTCTGGAACATTCCCCCCATTATTTGTGGAAAACTCACCTATTCACGGTATTTTTCCATGAGAAATATCCACAAATTTCAGTTTTTTTTATCTATTTCATCATAAAATTTACTTTTTTTGATAAAACTATTAAAAAAAAACAGGTATAAAAATTTTTAGTAGGGGTTTCTTCAGTTTTAACTAACAAAATATGAGGTTTTAAGCCTTTTTATAGGGGTTCCAACTATTTGTGGGGGGGTCTGGTATGCATCCCCCGCAAATACAGGGGGACCACTGTATTAGGCATTTTAATTAGTATTAAAACAGGCAGTTAGCCTAAAGAATTTTTGTAGGTAGGACACCTTTGGTGTTTTAACTATCGAAATAGGCAGTTAAGGTACTATAGCATAGGGTTTTTTTGAGGGGTGAGATAACACAGATATTTGCTTAACGCGGGTGGTTGTGTCCTCATCCCCCGTGATTACCGAGGCCCCACTGTACTTTGTATACATGAATGAAGCAGTTTGCCATCTGTCTATTACAACAGCTCTTTATCTTCAACATCTTCTGCGGTTGCTTTCTGCAGCGTCCATTAGTGACATTGTTTCTCAATAACCAATTTCATTAGCATCAGATTTCCTTTGATAGATTTCGAC
>NC_087219.1:49930993-49985227 GCF_015104395.2 Macrobrachium nipponense | reverse complement strand
ATAGATTTCGACATGAAATGACTTTTCTTCTGCCCTCTGCACTTTCTACCTAATTCCCACCTGGTCTAGGTCTTCCATGCATTTTCAGACTTTCTGGGTTTCTACTGTTTTTGATGACCAATTGTTCATCAACCCTTCTTTATTATGTGTCCAAACCAACTAAAATGTCTGAGGTATCTCTGAAGTATATACTATGAGCTTCATCTTACACCAACTTTGCAAGTATCCATTATGCATGCAAAAAGTTTTTTATATCAGAGTGAGATCTTCATCTTCTATTCCACTTTGCAGTATCCCATTATGCTGCAAAAAGTTTTTTTGTATTCGAGTGGAGAATCTGTTTTTCCTTTATTAATTCTTCCAACATTTACTATTTCAATTTTCCTTGTTGCATACTAACAAGTTGAATTACATTTATGAAAAGGAGGAAATGTTGTAGTCAGTAAATTTTTCAGTCTGGATGACAGACACACATCATACAATGGGTAGGATCTTATACATCAATCTAATAAAAACTGATTAACTTTCAGAAAGGATATACAGCTGGTATGCCAGCACTTACTTCTATACCCTGTGCTATAATCTTCTTTACAAGAGTCCAATATGGAGAGATTCTAAGACAGAAACACTCATGACTGCAACAAGATACAGTACCATAAAAGTAAAAAAATCATAAATTGCCTACCTGTGGGAGTGTTGACACAATTCTACGGACTGGCTGGGTAAGAATTAGAAGTCCAGTTAAAGACCCCATCTGCAAAATATCAACGTGTATAAAAATCTTGTCAAACATCTAGAAAAGCAAATTACAAGTGGAATTTAAAATCTGATTAAAGCAATTTCCTAAATCTAAAACAAATTAAAATATTTGGCAGGACTATTGTAAAAATAAAAATTTAATAGCTGCATTGATACAATTATAATAATCACAAACACATGCATGTATAAATACAGACTACTCTTACGAAATTTCAGTTTATGAACTTTCAGAGATACGAACAGACAAGTTCACAAGTTAAAATTGTCTTTGGAGCACTCCCCTTTGCTACCCATAAGTTCATATTTTGCTTTGGGTTCCTATTCTGCTAGTAAGAAATTTCTACTAAGAACAGAAGAACATGAAGAAGAAGAACCTGTTCCTATAACCCTTTCCCTGATTATTCCTATTATTCGCGTGATGACCTATCATGTATTCTTCTTACAATCATGAAAATACTGCAGATAATCAGGGAGGGGGTTAAAGGAACAGGGTCTTCTGCTTCCTCTTACTGGCAGAATAGGTGCCTAGAGCAAAATTTGACTGTAAACATCAACAAAAAGGACACACTACATATTCAAAACCAACTTACAGACAAATCAAGATATGAATGGACATTCAAAACGTAATTTGTTCATAAGTAGAGCTGTCTAAATATTTACAGGCAGACCTATGTAGATTATCAGCAGACTCCGTTATTGGCGATCCAGTTTATGGCGCTTGAGATTTTTGGCACCATAATGCGCAGATTTCTGGTTATTGGTGCCAATAATAGAGTTATGGCGCTATTGCATACCTAACAGAGGCCCTATTAACTGGTTATAGGCACCAAAATCTGGTAATTGGTGCCATATGCACCATAAATTGCCAATTTTCGATTATCGGCAATTTTCGCTTCACCATCAAGCCTTCGGAAATCCTCAAAACCTGTGGGACTAGATGCTTGGAGAGTTCCCTCAACTCATTAACCTTGTGCACTTTATGACTGAACACCATCAACCTCAAATCTTCCTCTTTACCCTTTACTCCCTACCTTTCCTCCATGACCTGGACCTATCCACAAGTTGTTATGTTGGTAGCTCTGTATTTTTCTGCCCCTCTTTCAATTATGTATCTATAAATCTTATTCCACATCAACAGTAATCTTAGTCCTGAAGCCTGCTGCAGAGAAGCATTAGTTTTACATACAGTATTCCATAAATTTTCCTTTGTTAAACAATGAGCTGTTTCTAATACAGTTCGGTATATTGATTGTGTAACTAGGCTGATGAATTGATCTAAACGTTTGCTCTTGGAATAATAATAAACTATGTATAATATTGTGGTAACGTTTGCTCTTGGAATAATCATTAACTATGTATAATATTGTGTGGTAAGTTACAGTTTAAAGATACATGCTTTTATCTTGAAAACCTGGGACATTTTTCCATCTTATCCAGTTTCTAAGACTTCTCTGTACTGTCTTTTCTACACCAGCAACAAAGTCCATATCATCATGGTAATAGGAATGGTCTACTGCCTTTAGGACTGCCCTAACATAATCTTCATCCTCCATTTATTACCATTCCCTTTGTGAAAACACTGTAGGAAAAATCCTGAGCATACTTGAATTTAATTCCTATGAAATATGCATGCCACTGAACCTTTACAAGGATCGCTAGATAAAGCAGTCTATGATGACATTGTGACTTTGCATATCTTTATTAAAGTCTTTCTTTTTGTCTCAATAATAGCATAAAAAATGATTCCAGAGGGGAGTTCCCAAAAACAAAATCATAATTCAATATGGGATATCATTTAGCAATCATTACAATATGGTTTGATATTCTTGGCTTTACAGGTTTTTGTGGGTTATATCTTATAGATATCACACATTGGTAATGGTGTGCAAAGATATCAAATCAATAAACTGTAATACCCATCTTTAAAAAATTGGCTAGATTAAAAAATTTAATTAAAGTAAAATCAAAAAATGATATTGTTATAATACAATAAAGTTTCATACATACTTACCTGGCAGATATATACGTACTTAGCTAAGACTCCGTCGTCCCCGACAGAAATTCAAATTTCGCGCCACTCGCTACCGGTGAGGTCAGGTGATCTACCTGCCTGCCCTGGGCGGCAGGGACTAGGAACCATTCCCGTTTTCTATCATATTTTCTCTCTTCCACCTGTCTCCTGCGGGGAGGCTGGGTGGGTGGGCCATAATCGTATATATCTGCCAGGTAAGTTTGTATGAAACTTATTGTATCATAACAATATCATTTTCATACAATGAACTTACCTGTCAGATATATCTTACCTGATTGGCACCCTTTGGTGGAGGGTAAGAGACAGCTAATATGGAATAGACAGGTAAACAACATATGTTGTAGGTATAAAAGAAAAACCTTGGTTCCTACCTGATAGGTGGTAGACTTCGTGGCTGTAGCCCGGTAGTCTGCATCATCTCAAGACTTTAGCGAGATATGTGATCTATGGCTAGTTCTTGGGGGTTTGGGTCTGTCGATGGGTATGTGAACCGCTTACTCGGCAGAGCCTGAAAGGACTTTGTCAATGGGTACTGGACCACTTCTATGACAACACACCTTATGCAGGAGCACAACCAATCCCGACCACCTGATCCTAACCACCATGTTAGTATATAGAATTGTTCTGAGTATCCCCGAACTCATTACAAACAACCATAACTCGAAACTAAAACGCATTCATACAAAATTCTCAAAAAAAAATTTAATACTCCTCTAAAAGATATCACAAGAGTCCTTACTGAACAACAGTGACTGGCCGCAGTGCAGCACCGAGCCCTCTTTGTCAGCAGAAATCTAGAACATATCTAGTAGAAGGTTATGTACAAAGTTAAGGATTGGTGTTTGCTCCCGTAACCCAGTACACATGTATTCCGCCGATACGAACGGCCCCAGAGAAGAACATTTCTCGTAGGTCACGCGAACGTCTTTAAGATAGTGAGATGCAAATACCGAATTGCACCTCCAATATGTCGTATCAATGATTTTCTTTAGCGACATATTCTTCTGAAAAGAGAGAGACTCGCCACTGCTCTAAACTTCATGAGCTTTTACTCTTAAAAGCGGAAAAAAGAGTCGTCCGGACAGAACTTGTGAACATCTGTAATGACGCTCCTTATGAAGAAAGCTAATGCATTCTTAGACATGATCTTGTGGGGGGTCCTTAATCGAAACACCAAAGACTTTGTCCCTAGCCTCCCCATTTGTTTCTCCTTTGTAAGTAGAAACTTCAAGGCTCTTACAGGGCAAAGAGACCTTTCTGTTTCTCTACCTACTAGACTCGATAAGCCTTTAATCTCGAATCTCTTGGGCCAGGGATTCGAGGGTTTTCATTTTTCGCTAGAAAAAGTGTTCTAAACGAGCAGAAGGCCGAGTCTCTGTTAAAGCCGACTTCATCTTCAAGGGCATGAAGTTCACCAACTCTTTGGCTGTCGCCAAAGATAGGAGAAACAAGCATTTCCTCGTTAACATCCCTAAACGAAAGCTAAATTAGGAGGCTCGAATCTGTCAGACGAAAGGAACTTGAGAACTACATCCAGGTTCCGCTGGGAGGAGTTAGTTCCTTAGATTTTGTCGTTTTGTAAACGATTCTAATCAAGTCGTGCAGATCTTTATTATCAGCAATCTCTAGGCCTCTGTTTCTGAAGACTGCCGAAAGCATGCTCCTGTATCTTTGATAGTCGATACAGATAAGTGAGAGACCTCTCTCAGGAACAAAAGGAAATCAGCGATTTCGGTTATAGAGGTACTGGAGGAGGACAACTTCTTCGACTTACACCACCTTCTAAAAACCTCCCACTTAGACTGATAGACTCGTCTAGTGGAAGCTCTGCGGGCTCTAGCGATAGCGCTTGCAGCTTCGCGAGAAAAACCCCTCGCTGACAAGTCTTTCGATAGTCGAAAGGCAGTCAGTGCGAGAGCGGGGAGGTTTTGATGAAACCTCCTCTCGAAGTGTGGCTGTCTGAGAAGATCCATCCTTCTTGGAAGGGATCTTGGAAGTCTACTGTCCACTCCATCACCTACTGCAAACCAATCTTGTGCTGGCCAAAACGGGGCTATCAGGGTCATCCTTGTCCCGTTGGACGCTACAAACTTTCTCACACTTGCCCCAGGATTTGAAAGGGGGGGGAAAAGTGTACACGTCTACATGAGACCAGTCTAGCAGGAAGGCGTCGACCACGAGAGCTCTTGGATCTTCCACCACTGAGCAAAAGACTTCCAGCCTTTTGAAAGGAATGTGGCGAACAGATCTACGTGATGGAGTGCCCCAAAGATCCCAAAGACTCTGACACACCTCTGAATGAAGGGTCCATTCTGTGTGAAGGACCTGGCTCTTCCTGCTCAGTCTGTCCGCCCTGACGTTTCTCGTACCCTGAACAATCTTGTCAGGAGGGAGATGTTCCTCTGGGAGGTCCAAAGTAGCAGATCTCTTGCTATTTCGTATAGGAACAAGGAGTGTGTTCCTCCTTGCTTCCGAATGTAGGACAGGGCGGTAGTGTTGTCCACATTTACTTGGACCACACTGTTTGCCACAAAAGGTTTCGAAGAACTTTAGAGCCAAGTGAACTGCTAGAAGTTCTTTGCAATTTATGTGCCAGGACACCTGTTGCTGCCTTCCAGGTGCCTGACACTTCTCTCGGTCCTAATGTTGCTCCCCAACTCCTCTCCGATGCGTCTGAATATAACACTCGGCTTGGGTTTGGAACTTCCAGAGAAATTCCCTTGTTCTCTTTTAGAGGGGACAACCACCATTGCAGGTGTGGTTTCATCTCCATTGGAAGGAGAAAACTGTTGGAGAGAAGTCCGTCTTCCAATTCCATGATCTTCTTAGGAAAAACTGAAGAGGACGAAGATGCAGTCTTCCTAGAGGAAAGAACTGTTCGAGCGAGGAAAGGGTCCCTAGAAGGCTTAACCATTCCCTCGCCGAAGTACGTTTCTTTCCCTAAGAAGAGAGAGACTTTCTCCAAGCCTCTCACGATTCTCTCTTGCGAAGGAAATACTCGAAAACCCCGAGAATCCATCTGAATCCCCAGATAGACCAAGTTCTGTCTGGGAATCAGTTGTGACTTCTCGAGGTTCACGAGTAGTCCCAACGCCTTTATCAGGTCTAGGGTCAAAGAAAGGTCCTCCAAACACTGTCTCTCTGTTCTGGCCCTGATGAGCCAATCGTCCAGATATAGAGAGATGTTGACGCCTTTGAGGTGAAGAAACCTCGCCACATTCTTCATCAGGTATGTGAAGACCTGAGGAGCTGTGGACCGGCCGAAACACAAGGCCCTGAACTGAAAGATCCTTCCCCCCGTCATGAAACGGAGGTACTTCTTCAAAAGAAGGGTGAATCGGGACATGAAAATAAGCGTCCTGGAGATCCAGCGACACCATCCAATCTCCTTGACGTAAAGCCGCAAGGACTGAGGCCGAAGTCTCCATAGAGAACTTCTCCTTTAGAACGAACTTGTTCAGAGCGCTGACATCTAGTACTGGTCTCCAGCCCCCGAGGCTTTCGCAACCAGAAAAAGCCGATTGTAAAACCCCGTTTGTCCCACATTTGATTCACATCAGACGAAGAGTATCCCTCAGTACAGGGTCCCTGTATCTGGCTGACAGTTCCCGCGGAAATAGTCGTTAGGGGAGGACTGTCTGGGAGGGGATAATATATCCCTTCCTGATTATGGACATCGGAGAGGCGTCCGAGTTTATGAATGTCCAGGCGTCTGCAAATTCGAGAAGCCTGGCACCCACTGGTGTTTGGAGGTTGTCTGTCTCACTCCCTTTCCCTTTCTAAAGGGACGGGAAGAAGCTTTATTTACCTCTCCTCTCAGGACCTCTTCTCTTAGAGGGAGCTCTGGAGGGAGGGAGCTCTGGGAGGGAGGGGCCTCCTCGAAAGGGCTGAACCGTAGAAGTCGGTCCTTTCTTGTCAACTGCAACTAGGGGTCTCTTCTTCCTTGCAGTTTGAAGGAGAAGATCCTGTGTCGCCTTCTCAGTCAGTGAGCGAGAAATGTCCTTCACTAACTGAGAAGGAAACAAGAAGTCTGACATGGGAGCGAAAACCAGGGCTGCTCTCTGTGAGGGAGAAACCGCCTTGGTTAAGAAGGCACTAAAAATACTCTCTTCTTAAGGAGTACCGCTCCAAAGAGAGAGGAGATTTCTCCCGATCCGTCTTGTACTGCCTTATCAATACAAGAAAGAAATACTCAGAATGACTTCGGGGTCTAGACCTTCCGAGTCATGAGCCTTCTTAGACATCACCCCAAGGGACCAGTCTAGGAAAATTAAACACTTCCAAAATATGGAAGAGGCCCTTGAGGAGATGATCAGTCTCAGAAATCACCCAAGTCACACAAGCTCCATTCAAAGCGTGTCTCCGCGATGAATCAACCAAGGTTGAAAAGTCCGCTTCGGCTGCCGCTGGAGAGAAAGGCCCATGTTCTCCCCAGTTCGGTACCAGAAACCTCTTTAACCCAAGAAAAGTCGTGGCTGGATGGTCCATACAGCAATTGGGGGTTCTGGCCCAGATCCTTCTTCGACAACTCCATTTGTCCAGAGACTGTAGAGCTCTCTTCATAGAGATCGTAGGTCTCATCTTCAACACCGACGAAGACTTCGGTACGATCGCACTCGAAAACAGTGATCGAGCGAGAAGGGAGCCGCGGAGTCAACGAATCTCCATACTCCTGCAAAACAAGGTCCGTCAGAAACTCTATAGTTAGAGAATCCTTCTACCGTTAACTTCGTCTTCCAAATCTCCTTCCACACCGTGCGGAGAATCGGCCTGAAAAACGAGAGGATCTTCACCAAGTTCTCTCTCTACTGGTGACAAACTCCTACTAGGAGAGGGACTCATAGAGTGAACAGATTCTCTCTCAAGTCTACAAGTAGTCCTCGCGTCTGCTTGACTTCTCACGCCTGGAAAGCTCTTCGCGCTTTGGCTGGCGCCTCGCGCTTGTCTGGCGCCTCGCGCTTGTCTGGCGCCTCGCGCGTTGGCTGGCGCTTCTCGCTTGGCTGGAGCTTGTTGCTTGGCTGGCATCTCGCGCTTGGCTGACGCCTCGCGCTTGTCTGACGCCTCGCGCTTGTCTGGCGCCTCACGCAAAGCTGACTCCTCGCGCCTGGCTGGCGTCTCGCGCTTGGCTGAATCCTCGCGCCTGGCTGGCGCCTCGCGCTTGGCTGATTCCTCGCGCCTGGCTGGCGCCTCGCGCCTGAGCGTATCCTTATCTAGAGCAACTCGCTCGGATAGCTCCTGACGCTTGAACGAATCTTCGCGCCTGGCCGGAAGACGTCCCACGCTTGTAAGGCTCTTCATGCCTGGAGGACGCTTCACGTCTGGCAGGCGAAAGAAGACGAGATTCTTAATAGGAAGTCTAGCGTCCTTCTTGCGAGGGGGATCCCTCGAAAGAACTCCAACCAAAGAGGCTAACTGCTCTTGTACTGCTATCAAAATCCTCTTGGAAGCCACACCAGTGTCCTCTTCAATAGAAGAAGCAGGAGAACTCGAAGGAGTGCGATCCTCAAAATACCGTTCGAGGAGGTGTCAAGACCAGCTTAGCCTTCTTGACAGAAGAGGGGGCTTCCTCCGAGAAGCGCTCCGGGCTCGAGTCAAACGCACGTTCTTTCCAGTGCCTTTTCAGTGGCCTAGAAAGATCCGAGTCCTTCCACCCTCGTTTAGGTGAAGGAGAACCGGACGACGAGAAACAATCTCGTAGGACGCTTCTATTAAAGCGGTCCTGAGCAGACTGTAGCGAAACAGAACCTGCTGAAGGGACGCCTGACCGTTGGGGATTCCCCACAACCTCCGTACGACTTTCGACTTTCCTTCTCCTCTGGGTATGTGAGTTTGGAAGAGGTCTAGGCCTGGGAGCATCGCAGGGACGGTCAGACGCCCCCTCCACAACACTGGGAACACTCACTTCACTAAATAATTCACTATCACTTCCCTTACCTTGCATGGCCGCCATCTTTGTCTTCATTTTACGAAGAGTAGCCTTCAGATTGGCGATTTCAGAAGCCGAATCCGAATGCAAAGCCTGTGAGGGTTCAGATACATAGGGAGAATCAAATTCATTAATAATAGGAGAATTAGACTCAGAAAAAAGGCTCAATAGGCCTTGTACTCACACTCTTTTGTGCAGCCCGTCTAATTCTATCCCTCTCTAACTTCTTCAAGTAAGAAGTTAGAGTCTTCCATTCATTAGCATTCAACTTTTCACACTCAATACAGGTTGTTAGCTAAAGAACAGTCAAACCCCCTACACTTACGACATACAGTGTGAGGATCAACCGAAGCCTTCGGTATCCTCACCTTGCAGCCTACATTCACACACACACTCACACTACACGTTGAATCAGACATTCTATCAGAAAAATCAAAAGCAAGTCCAAATCCAGTCCACAGTAGCGAATGCCAAAACAACGATCCAGTACGTCACCAAGAAATCCAATATAGATGATCAAAAAAGTCTTGAAAAGCGAATTCCAGTCAGGAGGTAGTAACAACAATGTTGATACCACCGGCGACAGAGAAAATATGATAGAAAACGGGAATGGTTCCTAGTCCTGCCGCCCAGGGCAGGCAGGTAGATCACCTGACCCACCGGTAGCGAGTGGCGCGAAATTTGAATTTCTGTCGGGGACGACGGAGTCTTAGCTAAGTATATATCTGACAGGTAAGTTCATTGTATGAAATTGGCATGTTAACATTTAACATAAAATATTTTTTATATCTGGTAGCATAAACACTGAAACTAACTTAACTAATAAATAGGGCTTCTTACTTAAATACATAAAAGTATTTTTTTTTCTTATTAGTAATAGTACAGGCAGTCCCCGGCTTACGACGGGTTCAGCTTACGACATTCCGAGGTTACAACGCTTTTCAATTATATTTATCTGAAATTATTTCCAGGTTTACGACACGTTCCAGGGTTACGACGCCTACAATGCTCATCTGGCAGAAGAAATATGACTCCAAAAATGCAAAATAATAAATATTTGAAGGTTTTTCTTATCAAAATGCAATAAGAATGCAGTTTACATAGTTTTTAATGCACCCAAAGCATTAAAAGTAAGGTTTTCTTAGGAGTTTTGACGATGTTCCGGCTTCTGACGATTTTCGGCTTACAACGCGTCTCAAGAACAGAACCCCCGTCGTAACCCGGGGACTGCCTATATGAAATTATTCCACAAGGGAGTTCCCTAAAATACAACTATGCATCATTCAATACAGGTCATCATTTAGAAATCATTACATAAAAGTATTTTATATTCATGGCCTTACAGTTTTTCTTGAGTTATACTATTTTACTGATAACACACTTTGGCAATGGTGTGTAGTAATAAACATACCTACTTTTTTCAAATCTGTTGTGGCCTTTATGCAACAAAAACATGATGATGCTGCAGCAACATGGCACAACACTAGTATTAGGTTGGGTAAAGCTTGCATAGATGTTATGATAGACCACCTTACAATACATTTCATATTCTACATAACCTACTTCCTTTAAGAAATAGTTAAGTTTTGCATTTTTTGAAGCAATGCTCAAGTTTGTACATTCATTCATGACCATCAGATATGAATTCATTCATCTTCAATTTTATACTCATAAATGCTAGTCTAAATAATTTTATTTCATGTTTACCTTTAATCTAGGCTATGCTCTTACATCTTCCTAGCTCTTCTCTTCTTTATAATGTACTCAAAAGGAATAGTCAACCAGAATTTTTCTAAACTGTACAACTTCCCTTACAGAACCACATGGAAATGATATGTGTTGAATAGGCCACTCATGACTCTTACAAAGGGTGCAACATATCTAACCTGGGTTACCTTCTGATTATTTCTTGCCAATATCAAATCAAATAGCATGAAAGGCCAAATGCCTGTGGTGTTTTTTCATTCCAGCATGGAGTGAGAGAGTTATTAATTACCTAATAAGTGAGAAAGACACATCCTAATGTATGAGGGATTCATAAAATTTCTGTCTCCACTATATCATTACAATGATTTCCATAAGTTGCTATACCTAATATCTCCGATATGCTCACCTTATTCTTAGCACACTGTGTAAAGCACAAGTAGTATATGCTAAGAAAAGTGTTATGATGCATCTCTTTAATTAACTATATGACTCACAGTGCTCTAACCTGGCTAGACTGGAGAAGATAGGGTTGTTCTTGTGAAATCCTTGTTCTGTATAATAGGCTAATTTCTGTGACCAATACAAATTATAACCTATAACAGACTTAAACTGTGTACATTTCCTAATCTTATCTTGTGGTTTATGCACTCCAGATCATTGCTGTTTGTGCAATACACTATTTTCTAGTTTACCCATCAGTACAAACTCCAGTTTCCCACAGGTAACCACAAAATTTTAAGACACTGTATAGGGGGCAACTGTAATTTAGTACAATGTGTTGGAGCTGCTGTAATTAACACAATGTAAAGTGGGGTGTTGCAATTAATCCAGGGTAAGGGAGGGGGTTTGCTGTAATTAACAGTGTACAGGGGAGTGCTGCAATAAATCCAAGGTGGGGGAGGGGGATGCTGTAATTAACACAGTGTACAGGGGAGTGCTGCAATAAATCTAGGATGGGGGAGGGGGCAGCTGTAGCTAATTAATAGTGTACAGGGGAGTGCTGTAAGCTAATAAAGCCAGGGTGGGGGGTGGGGGGTGGTGTAATTAATACAATGTGGAGGGGGCTACTGTGATTAGGCTAATACATCGTGCAAGGAGCTGCTGTAATACTCAATGGAGGGGGGTTACCGTAAGGGGAATTTCTAAGTAACTACTCCACACGGACTGCAATGAACGGTCCCGCGAATACGAAAGCCACTTGGGATTGGGGGTCAAATGATATTTTGCTGTATTTAGGACTAGCCCCTGGGGGGCTAATTACAGCCGACCGACAAAAATTAACAGTAAATTTAATAATCAACCAAAATACTAGAGAAAAAGTCAATTTCCAAGGAAAGAGGGTAAAATGCCAAATGGCCATCTGGCAGCCACCTCTACCATAGCATGACTACCCTCCCAAAAATTGAAAATTATGGCCTTAATTTGTGACTTGGGCGAAAAAACTTATACTTTGAGAGGAAAGTCGAGGTCTCAAGGTGTTGATTCGACGGACATGACTATCCTGGGTTACAGGATGTGTCAAAGTAGTTTTTCGGGAAGGTGGTCACGCTACGGTATAAGATAGAGGCCGGCCATTCAGTACTTTACCCTAGTAGTACCCGACACGGAGCAATTCCTTAGATCTACCCCATAGGAAACCAAACTGGGTGATTTGCGCTAATAGTTTAATAACCCTACAAGCTAGCTAAGTTGGAAATTCATAAAATAAGAGGTTGGAAAACAAGATTAGGTAGCCTATGGTTCTTTTAATTGGAGAGATAATACTAAATTTTGCAAGGCAAGAAATGAAAGCTACCCATGTCACTGATTCCCAATTTTAAAGAAAAGATTGATCGCCGGTAAAACTTTACTTGGTATTTCTACAGAAGCAGTTCGCACGGACTACAAGGAACGTAACCGCGGATACGACATCTACTAATGTATTTCGTCGTGTTTAGTACTGGACCCTGGGGGTTAATTACAGTCGTCCGAATAAATATTACTTAAAATTCTTGTTCAGTAGGTAAAACTGCATAGAAAAACAGCAACTGCCATAGTCTAGGCCGCCGCGGATAAGTACCCTAGATCTACCCTTTACTTTAGTTACGCGGCCTGATTCCCACCAGGGACAGGTTCCTCATACATAAATTGACATAACCTTTCCTATAATGCTAGGTCCTGACCTAACCAGTTCTTACCTACCTAAACCTAACTTAGGGCGACATACCCTGACCTGGCTCGGGGTAGGGGGGGACCTGGACCCCCAAAATAAGGCAGTCACCTGTCCTGATTGGCAACTGGTGGGAATCAGATCGCCTAAGCCTACGGGTAGCGAAGTTGCCTTCTACTCCATCGCCTTTTTCTTGCTTTTTCACGATCTGTCACTGAACTTCAGCGTTGCTTATCACCGTGATTACCTTAAAAAGCTGAAATATTCAAAGAATGCTGATAATTACTTACAATTTATAACTTTAGTGACGAGAAAAATGCTACAACTTTATCTCAATCTTCATTTGTCACTTGGGTCTAATCGGAGTAGAAGGGAAAAGGCAAAATTGCATCGTTGTAACGGCACACCTCATGTTTCTCAGTGACTAGAGACTATGCTTTTTATTTTAGTTTTCTTTGTGTTTCCTATCTTTTTTATAAGTTCTTATCACAAAACACGGATATACTTAATTTGATTCATCTACCCAGACAATAATTAGCTTTAAAATGTTTTCGTTGTTAAAACCGCCTTGGTCTGACAAGGGGATCTGGCTCCAGGAAGCCCATGAAGTTCAATTACTATTCTTTTGACATTTAACTGAAGAAAAACGCAGTTGGGTATGTATGATAATCAAATTAGCCCTACAAATGAGATTCATGAGGTTGACTGAACAGGGCAGGAATCAAGGTAGTTTCCAGAAAGATCTACTGTCATCATCAATGTTTATTTTTGAAAGCCCAATCTTTCAGCTTAGCGGCAAAATGCTTACAACTGAATGTTCTTCAAATGTTAGCTGTTGGTGCACTACCTTGAACTATTAGAAGGACATTACAAAACTAATGCCTTATTGTATCTGATCGTCATTAGGTCATAAGTATATGAATTCTATATTGGTATAAGGAAGGTAAAATAAATTAAACACTCTTCAAGTTAAATTATATATTTATCTTGTTATAAATCAAGAAATATACAGAGAAACAGGTCGCTGTGTGAACCAGGCTATATATATATATATATATATATATATATATATATATATATAATAATATATATATATATATCTATATATATATATATATAATATATATATTGGTGTGAGTGTGTGTTATTAGCAATCCAAGAAAAGC
Organism: Macrobrachium nipponense; assembly: GCF_015104395.2. Taxonomy (NCBI): domain Eukaryota; kingdom Metazoa; phylum Arthropoda; class Malacostraca; order Decapoda; family Palaemonidae; genus Macrobrachium; species Macrobrachium nipponense. The sequence continues at coordinate 49,971,488 of NC_087219.1, read as the reverse complement.
AGGTATTCTATAGAATGCCTAGGCATCATATACAATGCCTGAAGTTTTTAGGCAAGGTATGAAATATTTGTTTTGTTACATACTTTTCCTTGGCATTATAAAAAATGACAAATACGATCTAGCAAAGCATAAAATGGGAAAGGTATTTTCAAATAAAATGTCTTGAATGTATACAATGGTTTAAAAATTAACATATTTCATAATGAAACAGGAAAGTACAACAGTGCACAAATATATATATCTATATATATTATATATATATTCATATATATATATCTATATATATATATCATATCTCTATTATATACATATATATATATTATATTATATATATATATATATATATATATATATAGATATATATATATATATATATTCTATATATATATTGCTCTATCTTATATAGTATATATATTATATAATATATAAAATTAATATATATGATATATGAAATGAAGTACAGGATATTTCCCTGACTGGGAGAACAAGAGAATCACAATTATTTCATGACTTAATTACTCGCTGCAACAAAGAAGGCTAGATTGGAAATTTGAATTGAACTTAATTTTCAGTCTTGCACACACCTCATAAACCCTTGGTCGCTGCTCGCTCCCCATGGACTGAATGGTAGCAACAGGGTAAGGTACATCTTTCAACTCTTGAGTAAGTTCTTTGGGACAAACAATGAATTGTGATCTTGTGTGAAGTTGCTTTAAAATTCCTTGTGTTGTTCCCATCAGCAGCCATACTCATAACTGCCAACAGATAGGAACTCGCACAGTAGTACCTATCTCCCAAACACCAGCAAATATTACGCAAAAATTCTTACTCCATATCCTTCCATATTCCAGGCGTCACTAATGGGACTACTGCGTTCTATACTCTGCCTGTTTGCCTTTTGACAATCTATAGAATGCCTTAGAAATGGATGGAATATGAAGTATTTCATACTTTGACCGGTGATTTTCGACACTTTATATTGCTTAGGAATTCTATAGAATACCTGTTTTCACACAATGCCAGTAACTTGTGTCTGTGTGTGTGTGTGTGTGTGAAGTACACTAGTCTTGATTAAGTAGCATGTCAATGTGGTTTCATTTTTCCGGAGTTACAGAAAAATTCACGTAGTTAAATCTTTTGAATTTTGTAGGTGAGTATAGCAGCACGATGCTACACTCCATTTGATGTATATCAATAAACTTTTTGAATTTGAATTTGGTTAAATCTGCGTGGTTACTTCTTTGCACAAAAATATTACAGCTCAGGGTGTGTGCACGTTTTTCCCGCAAACGCTAATTCAAAGACCTCTTCTTCCCCTTTAGGTCTAATTCTTTCGACCGTGTCTCCCAACTCTCTTCATAAACATCGCTGTTCTGTCGTACCCTTCGTCTCCATTCTTTTATTTTAGACCAGTGGAGAACATACTTCACAAAATTTAACATATAAGTAAATATCTACCAAGCATATATAATACAGCTGATAATTTCATAAGTGAAATTATCGATTGATTTGATTTAATGGACAACAACCTTTATGTTTGGGTTAATTCTGAGTGCCAATGCACAGGTGTCATTAGACCTAGAATCTCAACTGGAAAATTAGTTCTCTTTAAATGTATTAGAATAATCGAATTTTTAACTGCAAACTGTTTAAAAATTGAGATACACTTATATTTCATTACATCTTAACTAAATAACCACCTAACTCAGCTCTTGTATTAGCGGAAGACAGAAACATTTGCAGAACGAGCAATAATTGCATGCCTGTACCGAGGGGGTTGGGGGGGGGAAGGTTCAGGGAGGGGTCAAACGACCCCCCCCCAATTTCTGGAAGTCCATATTTTCTATGACTATCTTTTTCACTGAACTGTACTTACAAAGTAATAAATAATCATTGTTTTTTGTTAAGTCAAAGTATATAACATAACAAATAAAGCAATATGGATGTTATTGTTAACATAATAAAGGAATCAATCAATAAAACTGAAGAAATAACTTTGAATTTCAGTGTAAACTTTCAACATTGTAAGTGTAAAATTCTGTCAACCAAAGCCAGTACTTTGAATAACATCTAATTGGGTAAAAGGGCACAGACAGCATAGGTACCCAATGTTTCTTCTCAATTTATTACTAAAATAACATTTACAAGTATTTTATCTTGTATATACTACCTATATATATGCAATGACATTTGTAGAAGAAAAGGCCCAGTTTTGGGAAAAACGACCCCCCCTAAAAAAAAACTCTTGGTACGGGCCTCTTGACAAGCAGTTTTGAAATTTAGATTATCTGGCATTACGTAAAACTAACATTAGAAGACATTTTCACTTTAAAATACAGTAGAATATTGGAAATATAACATTTATACCGTGCTCCGTTTGCACTAATAATTCACAAAAATATTTCAAGGAAATTTTATTTATTTGGCACCGTTCCCTTACCGACAATACACACGTAGCTTCATACCATTACATTAGTGTTCACAAGCTCTGTAAATTTCTAGCTTGCATGTTTTTCAGTTATGTACCCGTCAGGCATCACGACATAAAAATCCAATTTTATTTTTTTCTAGAATGATATTAATTTTCTGAATACCTTCAATTATATTTTCCACGTCAATTCAGGTGGTGTGACAGTTTTACGTTCCGTTGTTGAACCAAAAAACCAGTTCAGATAAGTTTCATATTCTCATCACTCAGGTGTTAAATATTCCATGTTTGGAATATTACTTACACCCGTTCAACAGTGTTTACAGTTGCACCATTTTGATGTTATAAATCCTTTCACGTCAGGGGGTCACTGTCAATCGGTATAAAGGAACATTTGCCACACTCGACTGCATGTAAACATCGGAAAGATTTCCTTTGGAGCGTAATAATTTAGAATCTTCTGCTTATATACTACGTAGATATCAAAATAATATACATAGCGTGCATTGAATTCTCTCGAGACAAAATAGATGTAAAGCTTATCAAAATACTTTAGAACAAGTGGATGGAGTGAACTACAGACAGTATAGGATGGATGTTTGGATGGATAGATAGACGGATGGATGGTATATAGAACCAGTAACCAGTACCATGCTGTGAATGGCTCTGTCGAGCTTTACTATAGTAGATTTACATCAACCGTGCATTTGATGTCTAGGCCAGTCCCTTACGACGCTCCTGATTGGCTGTTGATAAGCCAATTACAACTGAAAACTCTCAGTCTCTCTCGAGAGTTCACTTAGGTAGGATGTAGGTTCCACCTCTCCTAGGGATACGTCTATCAAAAGTATCCTTCAGGAGAGGTGGAACATAGAACCTAGCCATGTGAACTCTCTCGAGAGACTGAGAGTTTCCAGCCCTGTGATTGGCTTATCAACAGCCAATCAGGAGTGTCGTAAGGGACTGGCCTAAACATCAAATGCATGGTTGATGTGAATCTACTATAGTACTTTTGCGTACACAAACCTTTGTTGCTCGTGCCTAAGCAAGATCTATGAAGAGCAGTAGTGGCTACAGGCCAGCCAGTCACCCACACTAGGCCTTTTTTTCTCCAGCAGCGAGCCGTTGCTGCCGAAAATGGAAAACCGGGAGCTTTTAGCTCGAGATTTTGGCTTCCCGACTGGATGGGAAGCAGCGAGCGCGAACTGCGAGCGACCGCGTAATGTAAACAAACAAGATGGCTGCTGCTGATAGGACTACTCTCAGACCTTTGGCTTCTCTTCTCCTGAGCCACTCTCGAACCCGCAAACGTTTTTTGTTATTCTTGTATTCACGTAAGATTCCGAGAAAACACATCACTGCAGCACATCTTGCGACAGTCCGACAATTTCTGAGCGCCATGATGATATCAGCTGATTAGTTTTGTTTTCTTTTTCCTACTGCTCCTCGAAACCACGAGGTCCTAGTGTGATGATACAACACTTTTGCTTGCGAGCATCGGCTGGATGCTGGCCAAAACCGCGAGCAAGAAATGACTAGAATGGATGAGGAGCGTAACCTCTCTACTGCTGTTGGGCTTTGAATGCAGATTCTCAGCCATTGTTCAACTTAAATGTAAGTATAAAGTGCCTCTTATTCTAAGGGAACTTTATGCTTACTAGCTAAGGTATCTGTATCCATGGGAAAATGAACTAATTTCTCACTGAATATGTATACCAGCAAGAAAAAAAAAGTCAAGGGAAATAGATGAAGGATGGCTAAAAAGGGTAGCGTAAATATATGGTTTGCGTGTTTGTAATTAAATGCAGTGCATTGACACCCAAACAAACAAATATCATATCTTTGAAATATAGGTAGCACAGCAAAGGCTAAATGTAGCAGAATTCCACTCGTTAACCAAGCTTAGTAAGCTGTTTATGCATAAACCTTCAGTTGATGTTACACTGACTGCAGAGATCAGCAATTGGCTACAAATTAGTAAGCTTGAATTGGAAGCTATGTTGGTTGCGTCAAAACTGACCTGACGATTTATCTGACACCAGTGCTTTAGGAGCCTATCATATTTTCCAAATATCATTATATAAACAGAAGTCATGTTTATTATACTATTTCTCAAAATTAAACATGCTTTTATGTAAAAGAAGAGCACTCAGTCCATTCAATATAAATAAACAAATATTTCCTGGGATGATATGCATCATACTGACACTTTTGAAAAGATACAAAACGTAGTAACATAAAGCAAACTTTAGTTTCAACATCGATAGTATGGTCACTGTAGAAGATATAGCAAATGCTACTAAAATGTATCTAAAAGTGTGTCCTCTTGGCTTCCATTGATTCACTCCTCGGCATAGGTTACAGATGACTGCTGGAAGAGAGAAGCATTATTACTACCATCTGGAGAAAGTGTTCCTGGTGGACTTGAGGATGGAAATAGCACCCACGAAGTTACAGACCTGCTCGACTGGAGACAATCTTGTGTAACAGTTGGGCAGCTCTTGGAAGAACTGAGATTTGGTGTCGAGAAAGTCCGTAGATCAGGTTGTACACAAGTCTGAACGGCAATTTCATTCATGTTAGGAACTGGATGGAAGACAGGAGAATTATTCATAGTACTAGTTTGGGTACTTTGAACAATATTTACGCTGCTGTTGTGGCGTATGGGTTTTGGACACTTACTGCTGCTTGGGCGTATTGTGGACGAATGACAATGTTGAAGGTGCTCGGGCACCACTAAATAATTGTCGTAATGATACGAAGCAGAGGGATCATTTATGTTTGACTCACTAAAAGATGTTCTTGTTGCAGAAAGTAAAGGTCTTAGAACTGGAGTTGGTACACTAGGCTGGATGTTAATAAAAGGATTTGATTTGTGGCTATTTGTGCCTACTGGTCTCACTATTATTACACTTTGTTGCTTGTTTTGATTCTGAATTGTCGATTCCCTTGAGGATGGGGACTCACAAACATTACTGCATTCCATAACTACATTGGGAAGAATAACATCCATATATGCCCCTTGATTCTGAGTGACATTCTGATTTTGAAATCTCCTTGATATGGGAAGAGAATCACTCCTTTCAATGGATGAAGTAGTTGGTATACATCTATGCACTTCTATACTGGAAGAAGTCTCATCTTCTGACCAGCACAGACTAGGAGATGAAGGCCTTTCCACTACTCCATCACAATTCTTAACAGCATCTTTTACCAATGAAGCTCTGAAGTTGAGGAAGGAAAGTTTTTTGGCCAATGATGTGGCAACATTAGCCCGAATTGCCTTAATAATACTCCTAGGGTTTCTGATTTCTTTTCCATGGACTGGGGCAAGTTTCTTAGTAGGAACAGACTCTTTGAGATACTCCTGTCTGTTTTGTTTTGTTCACCAGCTAGAGATATATTTTCAACAAAAGAATCTTCCCTTTGTAAAATTTTATCCCTAATTTCTCGAGGCGAAGACTCACCAAGTAAGTTGATTTTCCCAAAGGACTGCCGACAGTCCAGATATTTATGTGGTAATTTTGGTTGGCAGGATTTTGGCGATTCTTCTGGAATTGGGAGAAGCCTGGGACTTTGCCCAGCCCTTTCGTTGCCTGTGTTCGTAGCATCCATTTCTGTGTTTATCTTGGTTTCCTTATCTCTTTTCTTCATTTCTACTTCAACTTCTTTATCTCTTACAGAAATCTGAGCTTTATCAGGTGCACGAATTTCCCTTACTGTCAATACATGCGTGCTCAAAGGTCTTTGAGATTCTAAATGTTGGAAGTTAAGAATACACTGAGGGTCAACTTCCACTCTTGGTAATTCTAAAGATGGAATGTTGTGTGAACCATGGCTACAAGACATCACTGAAGATTTTGGATTTCCTGGTGAAGGACTTGAGTCATCTGTCTGCACAAGATCACAAGAAATCACTGAAGGTTTTGAAGTCTCTATTGACGGAACTAAATCATCCGTTTGCACAGCTTTATCATCTTCTTGGTAGTGAGCATCAAGCGCTGCTTCAATGTGACTAAAACCTCTCCTTCTTTTGCTGCTATATTTCATAGAATTTGTGTTGTATCTTTGCTGGTTACTTCGAATGTTTGCCGGTGAAATCATTAATTCATCTAAAGTCACATGGAAGTCAGATGCATGGCTACTACTACGAACTGAACTTCCACCAATCTTGCGCCTTACGGAAGAACCTCCACCTAGCGCAGAGGATGATAATGTGATGGAATCCCTCGGGCGGGAGACTCTTGCCCCTGGAGGCTCCTCGACATCCTCTGAGAGTGGAATGCAGCAGACCTTCTGAACAGCACATCGCAACCAGGCTTTAGCACCGGCCCTAAAATGATCGTTAAGCCAGCAGTATATAAACGGATTGTAGCAAACGTTAGACATGGCAAACCAGTGACATATGAAAAAGATTGAAGATGAATGACGTGATGGGCCCACGGACGCCCCAAAGTCGACAACGAGATGGTATGTATTAAGCGGTAGCCAGCACAAGGCAAATAACACCACCACAACCAGGAGCATTTTGACTGTCTTCTTTTTCGCTCGAAGCTGAAGTGACAGTTGCTCTTGAGTAGCAGCTCCAACCACGGCCCTCCACCACACTCTTCGAGTTACTCCTACGTAGGCCACTGCAGTTATGCTCAACGGAATCACATACTGTGTCAGGAAAGTGGCCAGTGTCAGCCACTGGCGAAATTGCAGAGCCGGGGGAGGGTAGTGCGCCTGACATCGCGTAAGTTTACGGTATGTGAAAACCTCCACAACCTGCGGAAAAAGGGGCTAGGATTAAACACTCATAAAGGTGAAACATCTTTCTCATTTTGAACAACCTACATCAAAACAAAGGGCTCACAACACATATATTTTATGCAAGGGATACTGCTGCTTCAAGCTTTAGACAAATAGCTATTGTGAAGGAATATTCTATCATATGATTACCTAGATTATATTGGCTTTCTGATATTGTAGGCCTACGTAATGAGTAAAGGTAAAGTTACAAATAGGGAGATTGGGTAATAACACAGCAGAAATGACAAATATTCTGACAAACTACTATTTAAAAATTTTCTCAAGTTTATTAATTACCTCAGAATGGAATCTAAAGCATCTTTATAAAAAGAAGCAGATAATCAACAAACGAAATAATTAGTTGCATGATTACATACAGATCGATTATAAGCAGTCTAGCAGAATAGTAATAAAACACTGAATACAGCTGCAGTAGACCCACTAACGGGAATTTTTTAAGCTACGAATAACAGGTATCTGACTTAACACTGTTATTAAATGTATAAGCATAATGCTACTAAATACGTATATTAAAATATATAATGTCCTTTCTTTTCCTTCAGAGCGTTGCTTTATTGATTAATGGAAGGGTGTTTCAATTCTTATTAGGCTGAAAGCTCTATAAATGCTTTATGCTCGTGTAGATCTTTCATATGCCCTTGCATTTCCATTGGTTAAAATTTTGAACTGGACATCAAGAATATTTCCGAATATGTACTGTGTTATTTAGTCGACAGAAATAAAAGCTACACTATTTAGGTCTGAAGTATCAGCAGAAAAATAATTTCTGCTTTGGCAATTTACTGAAAATACTAAAATATAAATTCTAGGTTGGTGTCTTCTCAACAGATAGTACTAAATATATCTGAGCCTTCCCGATTATTTCCCGGATATGGATTGTAAATACTGGTAAAAACTGGAATTTAATGGAATGATGAATCAAACCTATGCGAGTAAAAAAATGTAAAAAATGAAAAACTCACAGCTTGGCATAAACAGTCAGAGAAATGCAAAACACTAGTCTTACCTCACCCCAAGGACATTACCTTGACTTAGGACACCAATGGATTTATAATAATCAAAGTTCCCAAAATCACCGCCTCACATGGCAGGGTGTAAACCCGTGTGTTTGTCACAAGCTAAATCAATCAAAACCCGGTTAACTATGCAGTGGTAGTGGAAAATATAAAAGCTATTAACTGTATCAGCCAAAATCTGCTTCACTAGAAACCAAACCAATCAAAAAGCACCTTACTAAAAAGAGAGGTAGATGGGTATTTGGCTTATGTTGAATTGTCTCAAATACCCCTTATTGCATACGAATTATGCAGTATATTTGCCCAAAACACATCTCACTAGACAGGCAGAAATAAACCGAACCTCAAATCACGTGACTGATGTATCTCACCAACAATTAGTCAGCGTATTTGCCATAACTGAATCACATATTCACTGGGGTTATTAGGAAGTGACATGCCAAAATTAGCCGAAAAAAATCAATTGTTTAACAAAGTAATCGATAATGCCTTTGTCTTAATCTGAACCACTCAAATATCACCTCTCTAATTTATAATAACAGAGGTGACTGTCAGTACAATTACCATAAACTTGATCGCCAAAGACTCGCCTCTTGAAATAGGGGATTATTAAGTGAATTTGTCAAAAGCTACATCCGCAGATATAGAGATATCTACCTATGGCTGCATCACCCGAAACCCAGCTCAGTAGTTGAGGTATTGGTCAGTGTATTTGCCATGAGCCTAATCATTCAAAAACTCACCTCGCTGTAAATGGCGTAGGGCAAGGAAACGAGTGCAGCCAGAAGCCATACCACGGCAATGATGATGGCTCCGTGGAACGATCCCAAACGAGGCTTGAGCGGGTGCACGATGACCTGAAAAAGTGTTTTAAAAGATTTTGTTAGAAAAAAATAACGTTGCTGGAAGGTGAAGTCAATGTAAGAGTTTTTCATGCACGTGGTACCTATGTTCTATTTTACCTATCTATAACCAATTTTGACAGAGAAACTAGTTAAAAAAAACTAGAAATCTATAATTGACAAATATCAGCAGTTACTTTGATGTAATGAATGAGGGCTGTTGGGAAGGTTACAAAATAAATGGTGTTGATGATGATGACAGTATTGAATGATATGATCGATATCTGGCACCTTGTCCATTAACCTCGAGAAGAGAGGTAGCTGGAGAGATGGGGTGGTGAGGACGGTTAGGAGGTGAATAAAATAAAAATGCAAAAGGGCTAATTTTCATGCAATACCCAGTGAGGTATAATTGGATGATCTCTGATTTAGACCAAAAAAAAAAAAAAAAAAAGAAAAAAAAAGGGGCGAATAGGGAAAATCTGTTTGACGTAGTGAATCTCTCATTTACAAATAAAATTGTGTAGAGCGAGTTCAGTTACTCTTAAGAATGAACATGGAAACGTAAAAAAGAGAACAACTGACCTGGTACCTGTCTAGAGCGATGGCTACCATGGTGAAAGCAGAGACATAGACCGATGTCACCTGAACGAATGGAACCATGCTGCACATGAAACTGCCAAACGGCCAGTCGTCCAATAAAACTCTGGAGAGAGAGAGAGAGTCGTCATCATTTGCTGCTAATGGTTGGCGTAGCTTAGATATACTTCCATGAAACACAAAGATATGCTTTGACCATAGCTTGTGATTTCAGGTGTTCAAAAGAAATTATTTTAAACATTGCATATTCTAGAATGCTGTTACTGCTCATGGCTAGCGGCACGTTTCAGTTCATAGGTCTACTGTTTAGCTTTGCAACGGATAACAACAATTAATTTTGAATGGACTTTCCTTTATAAATTAAGCAACATTTATTTAGACTCACTGGGTTAGCCACAGCCAGGCTGGGTAGGGCGGAGGCATCTGCCCCGTTATTCAAACTTGGGCAAGCAGAAACAATTATGACAACCTGATAACTGAAGAAATCTCCAGTTCACGGAACACTGCCGTATATATTGTATACTTGAACATTAGTGGCAAAGTATTACCAAAACTTCAAAATGACTACTACAGAAATTTGTGAAGATGAACCGTGCCTCCTCCCTCTCAGCTGAAATACTGGCTGCAGAGCATAGGTCTAATTTGCGTGTCTTCACCTCGCCACGTTGAAGGGGATGTTGAGCGCCGTCATCAGAAGATCCGATACGGCCAAATTGGCCAAGAAGGTATTGGTCAGCGTATGTAACCTCCTGGTCCTGAGGACTACGTGACACACCAACAGGTTCCCGAAAAGGGAGACGGCTATCAGGATCGAGTAGACGAGGATGATGATCACTGTACGGCCTGGGTCCCTCCGACGCTTAACAAGGGATGTTAGGTGAACTGCAGGGATGAAAAAATTAATCTGTAGTATTCTGTAGTAATTATGACGTCCTGGACAGTACAGGCGCTGAAACTGGAGGTGAATTATTTACTAATTACATTGTACTTTAACTTTTTTTATTCTATTCTTCTGTATTTATGATAAGTACTGTGTAAATAATGTAGAGAATTGCTATATTTTCATAAAAGATAAAAAAAAAATTACCATAGGGTATATAGTCTAATTTTGCAAATCTTATTTCGCTTACATAGTCTATTCTTTATTTCTCCATTTCTTCAGTTTATTAGCATCTCTTCCTACTAAGTTTCGCTTGGTTAATATAAATACTAACACGTATTAATCTCTAAATGTAAGAGATACTATTGCTTAAACATTTCACTGAAATCATTTACACCTTATAAACTCAACCTAAGTTTACATAGAAAAGTGAAAATTTATACCATCTGTGATATTATGGTATAGTTTTGTATATAGAATATCAGATGTTGAAACTAATTTAACATACAGACGTATAAATACTACTCCCATACTTTCACATATTAAAAGATAAAAAAAAAAAAACGATCGGTGGCATATTAGCTAAAAAGTCTTATATGTAAAGTTGTCTAGTTAAAACTTAATAACTCACTCATCCGGGCAACTGTCACTATTTTGATCTCATCCGTTAATAGGCCGAGTAACTAAATAGGACCTTATCAGCAGCAAATATTACCATCGCAAGAAAAAAAAGACGTATTTAATTCATCTGGATGGATGTTTTCACTCGCCTTCTTACGTGGGTGTTATGATATATAGCTATATGATATCAGCAAGGTTGTAAGGCTCATATACCCCAGGAGCATGTCTGATATACCAGTCAATTTGTCAATTAACATCCAGATCCTTAAGCAATTTCGTCCTCTCCATACCGACCTTAGGACGCTTACTTAGCACAATAATGTTCGTGGAAAGTTGTCAAGATGCTTGGTTAACATGGTGGGATGATCCCGCCTTTAATTCTAGTACTACGGAAAAGTCAGGCTTCATCCAATAAGCTACGGGTCATATCCGTCCGGGAAATGACCAAAGTTTAGTCTTCCACCTTTGATGAAGACACCGAATGAAGTCTCTCCCTCTCACATATCAGATGCATTTACCAAATGTTGCATTTTAGCCCGACTGTTGTAGTTCTGGGTCTGTCCATCCTCATTCAATAGTCAGTTATGTCTTGGGTCTCTCTCTCTCTCTCTCTCTCTCTCTCTCTCTCTCTCTCTCTCTCTCTCATCGACAGTTTTATTTTAAGCTATTCTTCAAAAAGTCTAAAATCCGTTTCACTGAAAACGAGGCAAAAACATTAAGTCTAAGGCAAGTGTATTTTATCTGGAAGGTAGAATCGTAACTGTAAAAGAATATAAATGATAGGCCTATGTGAAATGACCTACATGTATTTAGAATAGATGGACAGATAGAACAACAGCAGGTAAATTAGATATCTATGAGTGAAACCTGCCCAAATTATTTGTCGTATATATATATATATATATATATATATATATATATATATATATATATATATACATATAGGCATTGCTGGTAGTTTATAGTAAATGAGACTGGAGAGAGCTTTGTTTAAACGAGTTTGAAAATGTGTTGACTATTTAGAATAAATAATATCTGAAGAAAAATATTCATAAGCATATTTGGAGAAGGGGAAAAATAGTGAAGAAATCAGTTTTCTATTATAATATGTGCCAGTACAGGGTAGATGAAAGAAGAAATCGATGGATGTAATGATTATATCAACTAGTTAAAGTAAAAGTTATCTCCATCGAGTTTCTGACCAAAGGTGTTGTAAGGTTAAGCATTTGTAAATACGATCGACGAGGCGAAGGGTTATATATTTATAGGAAAACAGGTTATGCAATATATCAGAGCTGGCGTATATTAATATTCTGACTTACAAAATGGGACAGGTGACTAAGGGGAAGGGCTGCGTGGGTTTAGGCAGAAAATGTCTGGACCAGTCGTTTATTTTGAAGTAGTTATATTATAAATCTGAGAAGAAAGGAAAAAAAAAGTATTGGGTGTTTATAGACCTAGAAAAATCTTATAGTTAAATCGATAGAGGTTTGGCGGATGCATAGCAATGAGTGATAGCATTTTTTTTTTTTTATATAAGCAGGTCTCCGACAGCGGTGTGCTACTACTCCATTGCCACACACTTACTTCATTAACGAAATAATACGAGACCTCAAAGAAAGGACGGGAGATATATAAGTGCAAAGTTGCAGGATAAGAAAGCGAGTCATGATTGACGTGTGGAATGGTTAATGTCTGCAGATGATATTGCAATTATTGAGAAAGTGAAGGGAATCTGGAAAATCCAGTAAGAAAGGTTGAAAGAGTTTGCAAGAATGCAAGTAATGTGAGTACGAGTAAGAATCTGATGACAAATAAAAAACAAGAATGGAAGAGGGCTGTTCGTATAGGTATTTGGAGAGAGAGAGAGAGAGAGAGAGAGAGAGAGAGAGAGAGAGAGAGAGAGAGAGAGAGAGAGAGAGAGAGAGAGAAATCTTATACCAATTTTGTTTCAAATTTAGAAATATATAAGGTATTGAAAAAAATAAACTAACAAAAAATAAACTAAAAAAAAATCCAGCAAGATTGTTGTAAGGTGGGCCATTAAACTGATATTGCCGAATATTCTCAGGCGATTTTCAACTAAAAAAAAAAAAAAAAAAGCTTAGTCAGCCCCAGCAACCTTGGCAGCACAACATTTATCCTCCATAAAAAAACTATGCCGTGTTAAATATAGGGTGACTTATTGGGTTTAAGATGTCACCATTATCTATTATTATCCACACCCAGTGAAGTACTTGGTTTAGGGTAACATCCAACCATATGAACGAACGCTATTTTCTTTATTTATTCATTTATTATTTTTTTCCTTTTATTGGGCGTAAGGTGCATGAAATTATAGTGCGAAACTGCTCATTACTTCCAACTGGCCTCAAACACCCTCAGGAACTTAGAAAAATATCTGAAATATTCGATTTTCAAACAAAGTGAAGTGTTGCCATAACACTGAGTTCATGTGTATCTGACTCACCGGCAGAGTAATGGATCACCGGCAGGTTCACGGGTAATTTAAACATGTTTGCGGTTACAAGACATTTATGGTTCTCTCATAAGCATCAAACGGAATCATATTCATCCGAAGCTCGTTAGGCGATAAGTCGAGAGTTTACTCACTGAAGTGGTATGCAGGTGAAATCTACATGAATGAATATGGAATGCTCCTAATGACTGAATCAGGTTACAATTTTTAACGGTCTGACTGAGAGAGAGAGGAATCCATGCTTGAATACAATGAAATTTTAGTTTTAAAGAGACACTTGTAGAATGGGTCTAACCTTCTTCTGGGTTGATGAATTACCGCATGGAGATCCTCCTCTTTGTGTGGATGAGAGAGAGAGAGAGAGAGAGAGAGAGAGAGAGAGAGAGAGAGAGAGAGAGAGACTTACTAGATAAATTGGCGAGTGCCGAGTCATGGGGAAAGGAAGCTCCCGAGTCCCGTAGAGTTCAGCCCCATCAGACCTGCCGCCGTTTGGGGGTTCCTGGCTAACCCCATGAGCACTTTCGAATAATACTGCCTCAGAGCCATCCAGCTTTCTTCTCCGGCATTGCTTGCAGTGGTGCTAGCGATGAACGTCGCCTCTGTGCTTCCGATGAAAAATTCCTCATTGTCGAACGTCGCCTCTGTACTGCCGATGAAAAACTCCTCATTGTCGAAATCCTCTTCTTCAAAAGTTAGGTTAAGGTTAGCTGAGCTATATGTCATTGTGGGCACGGAGCTAGTGCTCTTCTTCTGCCGTTTTCAGCCTATTTGAGTGGTCACTCTTGTGCCACCTTTCAAGAAAGAGCTTTTTGTCTTTGAGGAGGTTCGAAGCTGAGTAAAACATCTTGTGAAAGAACAATTCCTACGTATTAGTACTAGTGTGACTGCATCTATACCACTGCACGAACTAGTACTATTGGAGCCTCTTGTTTTTTTCTCTCTCTCCTCGAGTGTTTCTTTTCCTCAGTATTGTTTACTGTCTTTCAAGTACTGCAGTGCTCGCCGATGTAGCCTGAAACAAAAAATAAAGTAATTTTAGTCTAGGAGAGGATCTGAATGAATATATATATGAATAATATATGATATATATATATATATATATATATATATATATATATATATATATATATATATATATATATATATATATATATATATACACGCCTTTCATTGGTTTACTGGAAAGTAACCCAATGAATGAAAGTTCTGGCTAGCTGAGCTGTCTCTTCTGTTGTAGCTATATTAGCTGAAAAGAGAGAGAGAGCTCTGTTGATAAGAAGAATAAACATGAAAAAAAAAAGAATTATCAGTTAAGATATTAGGAAATGGGGAAAACACAGATACCGCGAATAGGTCTAATAAATATTTTTTTAAAATTTCATGCTTCTACGACACGAAGCAGATCTAATAAGAGTTGTATCTAAGTTTTGCTTCTTAACGGTAATCTCACTCGTTCCCATACACAGACATTCGGTTTTTCCTTCCATTTGAGAGGAGAAAAAAGTGAAGATAATGGAACATAACATCCTGTGTTTGCGAGAGGTGTCATGATAAGTTTCAAAACATCCTGAAAGTGACGGCAGTTAGGAGTTTTCTTCCACGCTGGAAGCTATGGTACACTGGGAAAAGTAAGTGTTACGAAGGTTTTTATTAATAATTTACCGACGGCATCTGCCTTTTTAATTAATCGCAAGCCTTTTTTTTTCTCATTTCAAACGAAAACGGGATTACGAAGACAACCTTAAATATACATATTTCTTATTATAAGTTTATCAAAATTCAGCTAAAATGGTTTAATCTGTCATTACATGCTCGTTGCGTTGCAACTCCTTTAGTCTCATGCGCCTAGGCCTATATTCCTCGTATCTTCACCTCTCTGGCCCATAGTTTTCCGATCATTCATTTTCATTAGTATAGATCAGACTCATATACGAAGCCTTTGTGAAAAAAAAAAAATAAGTATGGAACAAGGAACTTCAGGGTATAGAAAAAAAATATATTAAGAAAAGAAAGTGACAGTGAAAGATTCGATTTGGAAGAAAATGAGTAAAAGATACCTAATGAATTTTTTCATTCCAATAAAGTTACCTAGTCGAGTTCCTCCCGTATATAAATACGACCCTTTAGGATCTCTCTCTTCACCAATCTATACATAAGTAAACACACACACAGACTGCTTGTGAACTAAATTCATCCATACAAATTAATTTTCTTATAAAAGAATTTCCCGTTACAGGCAATATGACATTGCATGGTACACGAATTGAAAATGAAAAATGTTGTGATAATAAATAAAACTTCAGACTTCTTCTTCAAAGTGACGTTGATAGGACAAGCAAATAGGCGCCCTAATTTTCAATCCGCCCATCATAAAATTTTCCTATTTCAGTCCTAGAATTTACTGTTATCACAACGCTGTTTAAGTCTAAGGTCTAGTTTTATTTATATTGATTTAAGTGGGTGTATGGATGCTAATCATCTCTACACATTTCTATAAAAATATTGTCTATTTGACATTCGCTCAGATTTGATAATCCTGATCCCATGTACCGTATTTTAATTCCATGTTAACAATTATTGCAGAATGACGTTGTGGTGGTTTATTCAGGTGAGCATGTACTGCGTCACTTTCTTCTTCGCTGCTCTAATGCTCATAATCATCTGCTTGTTGCTTCGGAGGCGGAGATTAGCAAAGAAGAAAAAGAGGCGAGCCATAGTTGCTCGGTCTACCCTACACGACGATGATCCAGAAATCAAGCCGGAAGTGTCCATTTCTCTGCATGATGTCCGTAGCATTTCGGTCGCATATCCTTGCAAGCCTCTTGTAGTGGAAAGAAATCCGAGAAAAGACGTTAGAAGAAAGGATTATACCAAATCCGTTCGTCGCCCAAAAACGGGACTCACTGGTAGCAGAAACATCGGTGGCAACAACCGTTCTCCGTTCCTGAAGACACCTCGTCCAGGCCTTCACGCCACAACTACCGCCGCTAAGCTCGGCAAAGTTTGCGGAAAGAAGTACAACCAAAATCTTTCAGGCTATGCCACTGTAGCTGGTGACAAACCGTCGCAAGAACTGAAACCCGGTTTTTCTAGACAAATGACCTCCCATGACAGTGACAATAGCTTGTACGGGCATCTTTGAGTGACTTCAGAATTTCACAGTAAAGCCTAACAAATCTGTAATATCGTGAACATGCAGTCCTAGGTAACCTTGATTAAATTCCATATACTGTAATAGGAAGACCTACAGATACAGACTAATTTTTCTTATTAAACGTTTCAATGAATGATTATTATGAACGCTCTTATTCTACTCTTGTGGCTCAGTGTGACTATATCATTAAATAGTGAACAAAAACTTTTAGTTTTATGTATGTCCTATTTACCAAACGAAGGAAATCAAATAGTTAAAAAGAAGGTTAGATATTTTTAGGAACTGCTTTTACCCATTAACTGCACCCATGAGACTTTTCGCCTTCTATCAACCTGCTTGTTTGCATCCTTCAAACATTTTATTTTACAAGTATATCTGACTTCGAAGTTTTGTTCGACAGTTACACAGCGCTGGCAGATGAGAGGACCAAGGTATATAGAATAAGGGCTGCCCGACCATACACTCACGAAATAACAGGACTGAGTGAGTGGCAATACTTATAAAACGGAGCGAGAGCCAATGAAGTATTTACAAAAGTACAGGGAATACGAAAGACCATATCAGCCTCCCCGCTCTCTCTCTCTGTATAGACATACATTTTAGCAATAGCTCTTGTACTATCTCCCAAGCCAGTAGACTCAGTTTTAATCTCCAGTCAGACGATGAAAGAACGTATGGCGAATTTCCTTGAAATTCCAATAGGCGCATTTTGACCCACACTTAGATGTTATAGTATATTCACATCAGCCGTGCATTTGATGTCTAGGCCAGTCCCTTACGACGATCCTGATTGGCTGTTGATAAGCCAATGACAGGGTTGGAAATTCCAGACCTCGACGAGGTAGCCTTTATCAGCAGGGTGAAAATAAGCTATTCACGGGATATTCATAATCTATGCCAATAAACCGCAAATATTATTCTAGTGTTAACATCGCTAGGACTATATAAAACATTATTAACGACCACTATCAAAATTAACAGCACCATCCAACAGGAGGCCAATCAATCCCGAACGTTTTTTATTATTGTTATTTAGTCCAAGGATCAGATGACCTCAGGTGAATAATGTATTGGCGGCCGCCATAAACTGAGATGACGACGAGATATATATTAATATTATTTCTTGTATCGAACGTAAAGGGACGGGGGTCTGATAACAAGAGTAAGAGCGACCTACTTTACGATGTCACAACATAGTCGTAAAAAGAGCGAGAAAATGAACCTGGTTTCAGATTTTTGTTGTTGTGGCGGAAGAATGATTCTATTATTTCTTCCGGTTTCACATGGTTCTTCTGGTTTCATACGCTGCCATTATAGTCATTTTCATAAAACGAAAACAAAAACTTAACTTGTCTCTGATACCAATTTCCTAATGGGTTTGTTGTTTCCAGAGGTTTCATATATTTATATGGTCATTCCCGCTCAGTTCTCTGGTTTCATAAACTGCCCAAGTTGCCATATTACTGATTTTTATTAATTTCGCGTCATTTCACCCGATGCAGAATTGAAACTGCCAATGTGATTACCAGGCAAATGGTTACTACGAATACTGTGAGCCTATATTCTGTTTTTTTTTTTCCATCTGTCCATCCGCCTGTGGTGTTTTCGCATGGTAACAGTGCGTTCCGGGCTTTAAATAGTTACGCTATGTGTAAGTTTTAGGTAAATAAAAGGATATCTGGGTGTACATTTGCAACTGAAAAGTGTTTTAATAATTTATTGTATGCGAATTACACCGTTAATATTCGAAATAGGGTTATTATTATTGTTGAATGTAAGCTGAATGTGACTATCTGAAGCCCGGGCTGCAGTGTTACCATACGCATACACCACAGGCGGATGGACAGATGGAAAAAAACAGAGCCTAGTACGATCAATTACGGCAGGAAAGTAATGCAAAAGCTAAATAAAACAAAAAATAGCAGGAAAGTTAATGAAAAAAGAAAGAAAAAAGATTAAAAGGTATCAGTTGTTTACTAGAAACATGAAATTGACAGAATAGCTGGTGACCCATAGCAAGTTGCTACTAGAGATAACGAGTGATTCCTACAATAACTAGTGGCTATTATAAATAGTCGATGATTAGTGTTGCAGTACAAAAATTAGCAAATAAATCAGCAAATAAAGTTCTGTTTTCTGACACAAGAAAAAGACTGGAGCAGTTTACAGCTGTCATAACGGGCAAATATAAACGAGACAATAGACTGCTGATAAGATAAATCATATTTTCGTATTCCATTTTGTTATGAGATGAGCTATAAAAGATGGGGAAAAAAGGTTTTGTTACGCGCTTCCTTTAGTGTTCTGAAGTAGTGTCCCACTGCCGCTTAACTGCTGTGAGAATCTGAGAATCGATCTTCAGGCTGAGAGTGGTAGCACCATGCCTGACTTCCGACATTCACCAGGCTACCTCACAAGGGAGACCAAATATAGAATAATGGCACTTGATCATCAAGGAAGTGAAAGCACCAATCTTTTCTGGGAGGAAAAAATTATGTCAGTAAAAACAGAGACAGGAAGATAGTGCCAAAGAACACGACTATACCCAGCAAACAGGTTATACACAAAATCAGGAAACTAACGCTTAACTTTTAAAACCAAAAGTCAGTAAAACGGGCAATTATACCTATGTGCTTTCCTATCCTATACCCGACAACTTGAAATTCTATGCTTAAATATTCCCCTATTCCAATCCATGTTAGGCCAAAACCCATAAAGTAACAGTATCTCTAATAACTTAAGGTTTTATTGTAATTGTCGGTGTGATAGCCAAGTAGCACACAAACCATTGGTATAGTAGATTCACATCAACGGTGCATTTGATGTCTAGGCCAGTCCCTTACGACGCTCCTGATTGGCTGTTGATAAGCCAATCACAGGGCTGGAAACTCTCAGTCTCTCGAGAGAGTTCACATGGGTAGGATCTATGTTCAGCCTCTCCTGCGAGATAAGTCTTTCAGGAGAGGTGGAGCATACATCCTGCCTATGTGAACTCTCTCGAGAGACCGAGAGTTTCCAGCCCTGTGATTGACTTACCAACAGCCAATCAGGAGCGTCGTAAGGGACTGGCCTAGACTTCAAATGCACCGTTGATGTGAATCTACTAAAGTGCCTATGCTTTTTCAACAACAGTAGTACCATTGATAGTAAGAAAACGCAGAATGTAAATAAGTAACGATCAAAATTTATCTAGCTTTAGAATCCTTACTCCTGCTCGCTCTATTGGTTCGCGGGACTCATTGTAACCCAGTGTCATCGTTTACAACGGCCGAATAAGCCGCCAACTCTCGGAAAAAGAACATCTGGTAGAAATGTCCCGGAAGTTGAGTCGTTCCGGACATATTTGCCTCCTTTAACCTCCTCTAATGTTGTTTCTTTGGTCACTCGCATTCATCTCCCGAGTCTGTCCCCGGTTTGTGAGTTATTACTTGATTTAAGGGCCAGATAAATGCGCCATCAAGTGCCTTTTATTTATATACTACCGTTGCGGTGTTTTTATTTTTTAGGTCTAGAACGAGTGATCCCAAGACGGGAGCTCTTTTGTACGCATGTGCCAAGAGCACTGTTCATTTATAACTTGTGATGGTATAAAATATATATATATCTATATTATATATATATATATATATATATATATATATTTGTGTGTGAGTGTGACTGTATGTATATATGTATGAGTGTATGTGTGTGTGTTTGGGGAGGGTGGCCTTGTCGTTTAGCAAAATATCCGGCAACTAAAATATGCGTCTAGGTTTTAGCAGTGAAACAATATAATGAAGATTTTTAGTGATATTATATATATGTATATAAATATACTATATATATACTTAATGTACAGACACTACATACCCGCAAACACACGCACAATATAATATGCGTATGAATAGTATACAAATAAAACATATGCTAATATAAAATCAAAGCTTATCATAAGAACCTTCACAAAGTTGAAACTAAGACTACTAAAAACAAACACAATTTAACGATAAACTCACAACTCACCTTACAAGCAAACTTTCTTATGTTTGTAGATTAAAAGTACATAAAACAACATGTATACAGAACACCTTTTTATACATTAGTCGCTGGCTCCCAAACTGTTGTTATATTCTTTGAATGCTACAATACTGCAATAACAAACTAACGATTCTAATATAAGCCCACCTAAATATAAGAGAAGACCTTTTGCAAGAGGGTCTTGCTGGTTCATAATAGGTTCACACAAAATTATATATGTAGTACGTGTGCGTGTGTGTGACTGTGAGCGCATGCGTGCCAGAAAGCATTTTTGAGCGTCTTGGCCTCCAGAGCGGAGTGGAGGGAAAACCATAAAAAGTCTGAATTCTTGGAAGGAGGAACATCATTCTCTTTCACCGTCGGTCGTAAACATCGGAATTAAATACGTTAGTTAATAATTCATGTATCGTAAAGGTTTTCTGTCCCTCCAAGTCAATGAAATCAGTGGAGTTTTAAGATTCCGAATGGTGTCCCGGCTTTATTACCAATATAGAGATTGAAGCTCCCTCCATAGCTGGGATTGCGTCACTGATAAGAGTAGAGGGGATATATATATATATATATATATATATATATATATATATATATATATATATATATATGTCTCACCTGCAAAACGGCAAAACGCGTCGAGAGAGATCCAGAGCAACTTATTGGGTTTCCATTGAGGCCCACTCTCCTAGGCCTAAGCCGTGAATTATGTATCTGATAGTTAGCCGACTGTGAGAGGTATCTATCAGGGTGGTTAAGACACTAACGACGAAATATATATATATATATATATATATATATATATAGATATATATTATATATATATGTGTGTGTGTGTGTGTGTGTGTCTGTGTGTGTGTGTGTGTGTGCGTGTGTGAAATTGTAATAGACACAATGCCCTCTTAACTTCCTGAATTCTTTGTGATTATTGGACCTGGGTTCGTTTCCCAGGACAAGACATCACAATTTCTTCTTCAAATTTTTTTGAACTTGGATCTTCAGGCTTTGTAGTGATAAGCGTATCCAAAAAAGAGCAAAGAATTAAAGAAATTAAGAGGGCATTGTGGCTATTACAATTTCATATGTATCTGGTGAAAAAGTGACCAGTAGATTCTACAGACACACACACACACACACACACACACACACACACACATATATATATATATATATATATATATATATATAATATATATATATATGTGTGTGTGTGTGTGTGTGTGTGTGTGTGTGTGTGTGTATGTATGTATAACCTTCTTCAGTTGAACAGCGTAGCCTTAGAGGTACTAGATTTCCCTTCTTCTGGCTAACTGAGCCCTACCGCAGTCACCTAACCTCCAGGTACATACCTACACAATTCACTGCGTAGGCGAAGCGTGAACGGACACATTTCCTTTCACAAGGGAACAGAGCCTTTTCCTTTTCACTCTCCTGCAGGAGAAGGCTAACCTCCTGACCAAAGTACCCGAAGCAAAAGCTTCGTTGCGATCTCCTTTAATGGGGCTCTTATCCTGGAATATGGAAGACCCTTAATGCGGCGCAGATGGCCATCAACGGGACCCGAGGCAATGGGGTCCTCCGGGCATGATAATAGTGTTAGTAAGGTGGGGTGTTGCGGGGCTGGGAATGGAGGGAGTTATACCGGGGGACGAGGCAAGTGTTATGGTTCTATTAGTTCGCGGCGTCTCATTACCTCGCATGACTCGATTTCTTCTTCCTTTTCCTTCCTGGGTGATGATGAAGGCAGTAGGGCGGGAAAATAAGAACAGGGGCGAAAGGTAAGGATAAGTTAGAAAATTGAAAATTAAGTATCGAAGAGGTATAGCCTCACGGGTGTTACGTCGACGTCGGAAAGGAAGATAATAGTTTTCTTTAGTCCTATGGATAAATGTTTACAAAACTCTTGGATTTCTTGGGATGACTCCCCTGTATTCCAAGATTTTGTAGCCTTCTGTCTTTTCAAGAAACAAAACCACGACGAGAATCAGTTTTTATAAAACTTGAAAACTGTTAACAGCCAAGGCCAATGAGATGAGCAATCGGAAACCCTTTCCAGCCCAGGAAAAAACAGAAGCAGAGAGAGAATTCCAAACCTACGAAAGAATCGGTTCCTGAACCGATTTTTCTCTGGGATACCAGTTAAGGGGCTGATGTCATTTTAGGCTTACTTTAACTACTTTTCATCCTCATTTCCGTGAGTGTTCTCACGTTAGTGGAAAAAGAGTATTTGTCTTCGTTTTCTTTAATTTTTTGGGGGGGAGTTTCTGGACCAGGAGGTAGGGTCAGTTACCTGTTTTTAATGAGAGAGAGAGAGGAGAGAGAGAGAGAGAGAGTAAAAACACTGTGCCGAGTGAAGACACTATAAGAATTAAGTAAACGAAACCGTTATCTCCTGCGCCCCCAGATAACAGCAAGTTGGTGATTACAGCGTGGGCGAGACATGGACGTAGGAGGAGGAATAAGGTCACAAGATGAAGATTAAAACTGAGCGTGAAGGACATCGCAGGAGAGCATGAAAGGTCATTCTTGGAAGTCCAAAGAAAATAGAATTAGGCGTTTCCTGGTATATAGGATATTCTTATTATCATTACCACATACTTTTTGCATTCTTTTTACTTTATATCCTGAATGACTGCCACAACAGTGCTTCAACTACCAGGTCCATAATCCGATTGGGTCCTCTTTCTGTTGAGGCAAGTATCGTAACCACTAAACTAGACATATAGGTCTAGGGATTTTTGTATGTGATTGTAAACCGCTAATTATAAGGCGATTGACAAACGAGTTTGCATAATAAAATTCGGTAAACACACATTTTATATAAATATATACATATATATTCGTTTCTACCGAATTTCAGTCTATAAACACATTTGTGAATCATCACATAATCAACAAGTAGCAATGATCCTAATATATGATTTTATAGCAGGCAAATGGATGGGAAAAAACTCAGGATTTATAAGTACTGACCCGCAATTACTTAAATGGACAAAAAGTACAATGGTCAATTGTTACAAAGTAAATAAAATAGGAATTAAAACTTCTGTTCAAAAAGTATTCATAAGTCAATATGTTTGTAATTTAACAGCATATTTAGATGAATAGTAAAAGTTGTAATGTAGTGAATATACTTCCATTGCTAATTTTATTTATGTAAATATATTATGAAACATTCAATACTACAAATTGTAAGAATTGTAAATGTATATTTCTTAAAAGAAAAAAATCGCAGTTACGTAGAAAAAAAAAAAATCGGTAGTCATATACGTCTAGTATAGCCCTATCTATCTGTCTAATATATATATATATATATATATATATATATATATACATATATATAATATATATGTGTGTGCCGTCTTTCTTAGAGACAGGGTCTAAGAGAAGCTTTCCTGGTGTAAAGTTAGGTATATCTTAATTTTACCAGACCACTGAGCTGATTGACAACTCTCCTACTGGTTACTTAGCAACGGGACCTACTACAGCTTATTGTGGGATCCGAACCACACCAAGAAATGAATTTCTATCTCCAGAAATAAATCGAACCCGTACCTGAGATCGGTGGTCGAGCAAGTCACCGACTAGTCCAACGAGGAACTTTTCCAGGTGCAACTTCTTACGTCTCTATCGATTATGTTTGTATGAGTTGCTAGTTAGACCAAGGTGAGTTAGACCTTGGCTAGTTCCATGTCATAATCCACCCTGGCTACGAACCACCATGGTGGATTGCCATCCATATAGTACTTATATAATTGATAGCTTACGTCAATAAAGACAGATCATGGCAAAACAAAAATCCAATAATTAAAGCTTTTGATAAAACTCTATGGCAAATATTCTGAATGTTTATAGCAAGGGATTGTAACTGGTTGAAAGAAAAATCGTAATAAAAGTATGAACCAATCTTACCTAGAGTCGATAAAATACCGCACCGTTTATCTATACACGCACCAATTTAACGAACACCAAAGTTAAGTCTACAATAATCTTGCCCAAAATCTCGAGAGCAGATCCACACCAAAGCAACGTTTAGTGGCCCTTCGAGCAAGGTCGGCTAATTAGATCCAGACCAAGGGACTTCTTGCTTGTAATTGAACTCCTTGGGTACAAATTGGTCTAAATTAGTAATACAGTACTGTTGGCAGTTATCACTGCTTCTAAAACTAAGAAATCTCATGATGTTAGTCCTTTTTTGGACTGGTAATACTGTCTTTGGTTTCAGAGCATCGCTGTGAAATGTGACGTTCATAATAGTTCGTTTAAATGTGTTCTAAGTTCATTTATGTTCGGCATTTCAAAAGCTAACGATCATATGCCATTGTTACGTGACGCTGAGGTCCGTTCCGAACTTTCTTTACCTTGATGTAGGTGACAGGACTTTCTTTAATAACTAATAAAACTAATTATATTAATTTTTTTAGGTTAATTTAATGTTTAATGGCGCATACTCCATTTCCTTTTGAATTACCACCCGACGCATTTCCTCAACAACGAACTTTCCTGGTGGAATGTTTACATTGTACAGAAGTATTACTGTCCTATTTGCGTGTACGGTGTTCCGTGTTGTCGACTACGGCTTAACTTCATGGCGTTATCTCTGGACTGGGAGAGAAAAATTATGATTCAGAATTACATTCGGTTTGGAAATAAAGGTAGGGGATCCGTATTTTTAATATCGCTTAGAATTGTGGTTAAAAAAAATAAAATGCTGTCTCAAGCATCGCTACGGATATAGACTCAGGGTTTCGTAGATTACGGTTCCCAAATTTAGTTGAGTGACGAAAAACAATGAGAAGAGAGAAAAAGTCGAAGATATTACTCTGATCATGTATGACGCACAAATAGTTTATATTTATGCAATATATGAACAAAATTAGATACAGAAACAGGATAAGATACAAAGCTATAGCATGATTGGGTGTACTGTTTCCAATGAGGTTAGGTTTATGGATTTGTTTGCTGGCAAGGTTTGTGCAATTTTACGAAAACCTTACCGATAGATGGACCTTGTGAATGGCAACTAGTGCCCATTGTCCAGGGTTTGGGAGGGACAGGAATATGTCACACGAAGACCTTTTGAGGAGGTTGATCACAAGACTTTTGTCTTCTGACACAGTCTAAGAACCGTTCTTTCCCCTCTACATTTTTCAAGATAATATTAAAGGGGAAGAAAAAATTAAGATTATGAAGATACATGAAGTCGCCTTATTTTCAGAAGGGGAATACATAATCGCTGGATTTCTCAGTTTCGACACATTTATGATATCGCCGGTCTTTTGCCTAACCTGACCTACTTTGAATCGAATTTAGAATTTAGGCCAAATGCCAAGCTCTAGGGCCTATGAGGTCATTCTGCGCTGAAACGAAAATTGACAGGAAAAGGTTTGGAAATTATAACAGGAGGAAAACCTCGCAGTTGCACTGAATCAGTTGTTAAAAGAGGGTGGGTAGTAAGACGGAAGAAAGGGAATATAAAAGGAGGTACAGTGAAAGGAACGAAAGGGGTTGCAGCTAGGGGCCAAAGGTACGATGCAAAGAACCCAAGTAATGCTTACAATGCACCGCATGAGGTGCATTGACGGCACTACCCCACTACGGGGTTGAGTAGTATTGTCGTGAGGCGTTGTCGTTGAGTTGTATATAGAATTTAGGCCAAAGGCCAAGCACTGGGACCTATGAGGTGTTGTCAGAGGAACTTGGTTGAGGTTTCGGTTGCCATGAGTCTTTTACTTTCTCCTTAGAGTCTCTGGTTAAGAGCCTGTGCTGCAATTATAATAAGGCATACATTTTGACCGAAATCTGTTCACTCACATCTGTTCCCTCACTTGCCAACCCGGCCCTCAATCTCTCTCCAGTACGATAAGGAAACCTACAAAATTTAGCTAACGATCGGGTTACATAATCTACTGCTTACGTAGAGCTATAGATAAACTCATTATTAAGAAAACACACATCATTCATAACCGTTCCTTGACTTGCTCGAGTTGGGAGTTCGAAAGTAGGCTTACTTGGTTGGGTTGGGAGTGATACCAATTACGTACTTGGCGAGTACAAAATAGAAAGAAAAAAAAAAGTATGGTCCTAACATCTATTTTGTGTGGGGAAATAGTGAAAGGCTGCACGTTTCTTTAATTGAACCTCCTGCGCGTGAGCGTGTGAGGAAGAGGAGCGTTTTTCATATTAACGGTTAGTTAGCCTTGTAATGTTAATCAGACTTTGAATAGGAAATTTCACTCAATGCGGCGCTCTCGAGCCGACACTCAACCTCCCCCTAATAAAAAAGACGAAAGTGAAGATGGACAATACAAACAAATAGGAAATTAAATCTGTGATACGTAAGAAAGAAGAAAAAAAAGTATTGGTAAAAAAATAATGTATCGAGAGACCAAAGAGGAGGACCATTCACCGTTAGCACTGGCTTGTCAGAGCTATAGATCTCGCCGACGTAGACTGATAGTGCACTTAACTGCATTTAATTAGGTCTTTGTTTATAGCTGGATTTTTTCTTTAATTCTCTCTCTCTCTGTCCTTTATTTCTGACTGCTTCATTCCAAACGGTGTTGCCAGTGAAGGTTACTTTGGCTTTAATAGAAGCATTGCATTAGCTGTTTTGTAACTTCAAGCGAAATACGAAGGTCCGGATTGTGCTGTTTCTTATGCAAGTATAATGTTTATAGGAGTGTTAGTTTAAAAGGAATGCTACCACTGCGAAGTAAAACACGTTTATCTATGTACTGCACTTGAATCACGCCAAAGCCAGAAGGCCAATGACGTAGACCTATGTAGTAACATTTGACCATAGATATAGAGAGGATTTTGACATTTACCAAAGGAAAAGCGGTAAACCGTCTGTAGTAAAAAAGTAGAACTATGTAAAGCGCAGTGATTAGAGATAAATATACCGGTCAACAGTTACATTGTATCTTGATTTGGGACCATCTTAACACACTATTTGTAGTCGGAACGTAATGACCGTGTTCCTTTAAATTCCATTGTCCCCCTCTTGACTAAACGGTGAATTATATAGCAACAGGTAGTTGGTGGGTTATGGTAGGTCACAACCATGATCGATATTTCACGCATTATGGTTACACTCGCCTCTAAAAATAGAGTTTATAGTTAAACATAATATACAAATACTCTTACAAAAATAGCTCAGAGTTGCACCCTTCCATAGGCACTGTCGCCAGCAAAGTATACAAAACGTACACCCGCTTTCCTTCACTGAGCAACACTGATGGCTTTGTCGAACTTCAGCTTACTTGTCTTACACCGTTTCTTCAGTGATGTAACCAGTTGGAAAGAAATAAACAGAGGGGAAGATAGACAACACCGCGGGTGTTCTGTTATTGTTGTGCAATGTCAAGATTTCTGATTCTAATAGTAAGTAAATTGAGTGGTGGCTATAGGCCTATATACCCCCCTTTTAGCCGTGGCTCATACCATGATAGACGACTAATTACTAGGTATATACTTATTTAGCTGGTTAGGTCGGAAATAGCACAATGAATTTTAACATCATCTATCCACATCACCGTGCAATAGCATGGGATTCAAACAAAGGTTCTCTCGAACCCGAACCACTAGACTGAGTCCTCCCTCTCTCTCTCTCTCTCTCTCTCTCTCTCGCTCTTCTCTCTCTCTCTATCTCTCTCTCCTCTCTCTATCTATATATATATATATATATATATATATATATATATATATATATTATGAGTAGGAAAAACCTAGAATGTAGGTCTGAAGGAAATGCAAATGCACCGTTGCAATGACATTGATTCCTCTGCCACCAAAGTGCAAAGGTGCTCATCATCTTTTAACGTGCAATCTCCACCACCACCTGCTCTCAGCTCGTTACCCGCTTTGAGTATTCGGTGTTATGTCACCTTCCCCCAAACATTCTGTTTCCTGTCACATAATGTTCTTCTTCAGGGGGGCTTGGTTCAAAGAATTCTCGGGAGGAGAGAGAGAGAGAGAATGATATCTGCCATGAACAAGGAAGATTCTTGGCGCCAAGAAAGATGTTCCTCGTGTAGTGATGCGAAAAAAAGTCTTCATTAATTATATATATATATATATATATATATATATATATATATATATATATATATACATATATATACACACATATATACTATATATATACATATATCTCCTGTCAGTTGTTTCACGGCGCAACTGCGAGGTTTTCCTCCTGTTACACTTTTCAGACCTTTCTATTTCTCTTTCAGCTCTGAATGACCTTATAGGTCCCAGGGCTTGGCCTTTGGCTTAAAATTCTATATATTCCATTCCATCCCAGGCACAACCTTGTATGGCTCACTCTTAAGCTGTCCTGATTTATCTGGACGCTGAAGAAGGATGCTTTGCTTGATGGGTGTCTGAATAACCTAGAGGGCAGTTACTGGTCCTTATAGTGGGCCTTCACTAGGCGTGGGGTTCAAAGGTTTCAGTTCAGGGTTGCCGTTTTGAGGAATTTCGTCTATTAGTGTGGCTTTCTGGTGACATCTGGCAACCCTCCGTGGCTTTTCCGACCACAGGCCACGGCACTGAAGAATAAAATTCTTCACTTTGCCTTTTTATGTTTTATTATGAATATAAAGCTATAAAACGTATCCTGTTTTATTTATACAAATGAATTTTATTGAAATCCTTTATTTTTCTTCGTCAAAATTACTTTGTTAAGTTAGTGACGTGTAGTTTTCTAACATCACGGAAAATAACTCTACATAGGAAAATACACATTCTATCCATTAAATCATAAATAACGTAAAAACTAAATCAGGTGAACTGCACATGGTAACACTGCCAAAAGCCAATGTTGTGAAGAAAAAACGGCATCATTGTAAATTCAGTTTGATTGATAGTGGCTGGTTTGGAAGGACAAGAACCACGAGTCCACGATTCACATTTGCTGAATCTGCAGTTTTGTGTGGATCGTGAGTGGTGCTGTTCAGTGGCGTATAGATACTATATATATATATATATATATATATATATATATATATATATATAGTGTGTGTGTGTGTGTGTGTGTAGATGGCTGCATTAAAAATCTGTACATTTGACGAAACAGATACGGACTCGACCTAGTCACCTAGGCCGAAATTTCGTGAAGCATCTGAAAATTCTGAAAATAAACCAAGAGTTTAGTGTAGTAAATTATGCTGTAACCGTGTTACTTCCTTTAGGCGACTTTGTGAATTGTACCGTGCGAGTTTGTAGACATTTCAGCAATTGTTGGATTTATAACAATTCGATATGCCCAAGACTAATATTAACGGACTGCTGTAGAATTACGAAGCTTTTTGACATAACTGCAGCCTTTCTTTAACAACGACAAAAGATTACATTCAATTTTGAGCGCTAATTCAGCAAAACAAGCAGTTTCCTCCTCATATTAGATTATTTTCCCTCTCGTTCAACTACTTTTTCCTTCCTATGAGGTAATTTATTCTGATCTCCCATGTCCGCCATAATTTTGCACTAATTCTACTCGTATATCGTATTATTAATATTACGTACGTCTTCTGTGCGAGTGAATATGAAATCAAATAAACAGAAGGAACTGCCCGTTCATTTCTCAAATTAGGTCTAATGTTGATCGCCGGTTTAGATGCGTCCAGTGAATTTTAGTACCATTATTATATTTCCGAAAGTATATCAAGCCTTTTTGACGTAACGCACCAAATTTCCAAGTTTTCCTACACATTCACATCCACGTGACGCCCGAAATCCCCCAACGCTAAGTTTTCCGTTGCAGCGGAGTGTGGCTGAATGGGGCGGCCGGGAGCGAAGCTCACCTTGAACCAATTACTACAACTATGGAAGGTATTATTGGCTCACGCTGAAGTGTTTTATAATACCGCTACAGGTTCATTGGTCTAGTCCCCACCCTCCCCTGCTAATTGTGCCTTCGTTAAAGATTATAAGATTTGCTTTTTCTCAAAGCAAGAGTAGATAAGTGAGAAGAATGCTTTAACAGCCTGGTTTAAAGGATATATATCACAAGATAAAAAGCGGACAAAATCGGAAAAACTTGCAGTGAGCAATAAAAGGTACAAGAGTTAGCTACTTGAATTGTTTTTATCTCGTTCTTTTTAAGA
Source organism: Macrobrachium nipponense (assembly GCF_015104395.2). NCBI lineage: Eukaryota > Metazoa > Arthropoda > Malacostraca > Decapoda > Palaemonidae > Macrobrachium > Macrobrachium nipponense. Next base: position 49,940,536 of record NC_087219.1, on the reverse strand, counting down.
ACTTTTGATAATATTCAAAGAAGCGGATGCTTACCAAGGGACCCCATTGTTCTTACCCCTCAAAAAAAAAAGAAAAAAAAAATGGGAATAGCCAACTTTCCCCGACAAAAAATGTGTCCCTCTCAAAACAAGGTTCTGCAAAACAAAAAAATAAATGGACTGCAGAATCTGCTAATGCCCTGAGATACTGATAGTATCACTCGTCGGAGTTCCGGCAGATAAGCAGAGAAAATCGATACAAACTCAGTTATTTATGAAAGAAGGGAAGGTTAGCCTAGAACATTACAATTTAGAGTGAGGAAATTGAGTTTACAGCGCAAGGGGAGACGATTATTAGGCTATACAACTCAGGAGGAGAAGAGAGTGAAAATGCTGCTCAAACGACTCAAAAGAGAAAAAAAAATTTGAAATACAGCGTAAAAGAAAATAAGAAGAAAAAGATTGAGTGAAAAAGTACAACCCAAGGACGGAAGATTGAATTAGAAACTGTAGCTCCAAGGCGAGCGGAACGCCTTCTCCCAATCTTGACAACGTTCACCAAACTCGCAAGTTTTATCGTTCGGCAAATCTCGGAGTAAATGGAGAACAGTTTTTGTCTTACGCTTTATCTTCCGGAAAATCTCGAATATGGCAATTTCCACGTGACTGCTTGTTACGTGTGAGTCGCCTCGGATGCATTTAGAGCACAAGAGAGATGCGCTACGCAAAGATTTTATGAATTTAAGCCATCTTCAATGTATAGGCTTATTGTGATGGAGACACTGTATACTACATGCTTCTTTAAAGAAAACATTAATGTATTTGATATTTTTCAGTATTGTTTTTTTTATTATTTTGCAGTTCTTCCTGAAATATAAAAGAAAACATTTATTCATGTTTAATCCTTCTTTACGGACAGTAGATTTTATCTATATTTTTCATTCACTGGCTTTTGTTTTGGACTTTTCCCTACGACGGTACGAAAGAATCCCTCGCTTTTGTAATTAAGGTTCAATATTTGATCATTAGGACTAGTCTCTCCGCATTAACTACAAGATCTAAACAGTTATATAAAACGTAACTTGTTACGTGAAGCGAAAGTAGGACGCGAGATGTCCCAAGCATTTACTTAACGCTCCAGATTTCAACTTAGCACTTGAATGTTAATGAAAATTCCACTCATGACAATCGCGGGGGATTTTCAACTTACTTTATTTGATGGTGATGCTCGCCAGATATTTTCCTTTTTTATATGCCTTGTTTTTTTCGAGTTTTTTTCCCTGTTACTTGGTTTCAGAGCTGATCACGTTAATCTACCTGACTCTTCTACTCGTGTTTGTTTATACTTTTGGGCTCGTTAGGTTGGTATAGTGTAATGTTTGTGTTGACTCTTTGTACTGATTTTGCTTTGTGGCTTTGCAGCTGTTGTCATTATATATATATATATATATATATATATATATATATATATATAGATATATATATATATATATTATATTATATATATATATATGTGGTGTGTGTGTGTGTGTGTGTATACATATATATACATATACACCTCCGTTTAGTCACGGCCACATATTCTCTATAGGTGGCCGTGGTTTAGTCCCATTTCAATACAGGGTCGTGATAGTAAGCCTATGGTATTTGATAATACCATCAAACTTAGAGCTAAGAAGGGCGCATTGGCATGCTTTTTAAACAGTCCATAGAGACTCTGTGAACCTTTAATAAGAATTCAGTACCCGACAGTTAGTCGCGTGTGTTGGGTAGCAAATACTTTCAAAAAGGGCATCGGACTTACAACCTCATGTCAGGGGACTTGCATGAGAACTGGAAAGCTAATATTTTTTCTGGAGCCACTTGCTCCACAACCCAGTTGGCATGTGGTGAAAATTTTATACGAATCCAGTTAAAATGTCATAGATAAAAAAAGTCACGGAAAAAAAGTCTCAATCTTTGCTTATCCATGTAGCCTTCTTTGCGCCGTGTTTAGTAGAAGGCCGTTGGGGATTATCGTAAAAGCATTAACAAAAGATAGGAAATATAAAAAACAAAAAATGATAATGACCCCAAGAAATATTGAGGATTTTCCCCAGTGACTATAACCGGACACCATAAATCAATGTGACTTTTTTTCCCTCGTTTTATACATAAAAAGATAATTATATATATATATATATATATATAATATATATATATATATATATATATATATGTGTGTGTGTGTGTGTGTGTGTGTGTGTGTGTGTAAGTGTGTGTTGCATTTTGCGTTGTTTTGATCCAAGAGTCCGATGGTTAGTATAGTAGATTCACATCAACCGTGCATTTGATGTCTAGGCCAGTCCCTTACGACGCTTATGATTGGCTGTTGCTAAGACAATCACAGGGCTAGAAACTCTCAGTCTCTCTCGAGAGAGTTCACATAGGCAGGATGTATGTGATGTATGTGCCACCTTTCCTGAGGGATACTTTTGAAAGACGTATCTCTCAAGCGCCTCAGTGGCGTGGTTGGTATGGTGTTGGCGTGCCACCTCGGTGGTCGCGGGTTCGATTCTCGGCCATTCCATTGAGAAGTGAGAGATGTGTATTTCTGGTGATAGAAGTTCACTCTCGACGTGGTTCGGAAGTCACGTAAAGCCGTTGGTCCCGTTGCTGAATAACCACTGGTTCCATGCAACGTAAAAGCACCATACAAACAAACAAACAAAAAAGCGAGGTGGAACATGCATCCTACCTGTATGAACTCTCGAGAGAGACTGAGAGTTTCCACTTTTCAGCCCTGTGACTAGCTTATCAACAGCCAATCATGAGCGTCGTAAGGGACTGGCCTAGACATCAAATGCACGGTTGATGTGAATCTACCCTTGAAAGTCACGAGATCGATCCCGACCTAGGCACGTTTCCTGAAATTGATATTGTGTCTCTTCAACCTGCAGCAGTGAGATATGTACCTGGTAGTTAGTAGACTGTAGGGAGTGGGTGAGGTTGCCGGAAGGCTGCTATTGTAGATTCGCATCAACCGTGCATTTGGTGTCTGGGCCAGTCCCTTACGACGAAGCCAATCATAGGGCTGGAAACTCTCAGTCTCTCTCGAGAGTTGTATCCCTCAGGAGAGATGGAGCATGCATCCCGCCTGTATGAACTCTCGAGAGTGACGGTGAGTTTCCAGCCCTGTGACTGGCTTATCAACAGCCAATCAGGAGCGTCGTAAGGGACTGGCCTAGACATCAAATGCACGGTTGGCGTGAATCTACTATAGTAACCTATTCCGGAGAACAAAAATTAATAAATAAAAGAATCCAGACAGATGCTGTATCATAGACCAATACCCTGCGCAGTAAACTTCCACAACATAAGCCACTTCATACCACCAAACAGACGATTTACCTGCGGCATGCTGAACCTATGTTGCAAGCACTCAGGGTTTCGCTGGACACGAAAGCTTCCATTTGCAGTTAGCTTTTTGTATCATCTGTCTAACCCTTTCTAGGTGTTATCTCCTCCTCAGTAACGATTATATAAGGTTACGCATACTCTGTTTACCATCGATTAGTCCTCCAATTCTTCTAAATGCCCAAGCCATGTTAAAATGTTCTCATTCACACTTTCAGCGGTATTCCTTTCCCCCCAATTATTATATATATATATATATATATATATATATATATATATATATATATATATATATGTGTGTGTGTGTGTGTGTGTGTGTGTATGTATATATATATTATATATCTTCGTTTCTAACCCTTTCAATTCTTTCGCCAACAGTAATGTGTTAACATTTCATCTCTACAGCTTCCACCTGCTCTTTCTTATTTGCATTCAACATCCACACTTCATTCCTGTAAAGGAGTGTTGGCTAGATCAAACCCTTTGTACATTTCCATCTTTGCTTTTATACACTCCTCGCCTCTTCATCATATATTACATGTTTTTTTTTGCACGTACACTGCTACCTTATTTGTTCCAGTTCTCGTGTGAGTCATCCATCTCCTATCTTATCATCTTTTCTTATTTTACTCTCAAATATGAATTTAAAGCTTCAATTTTCCACAATTTCTCTCTCTCTCTCTCTCTCTCTCTCTCTCTCTCTCCTCTATATATATATATATATATATATATATATATATATGTATATATATATACATATATGTATATATATATATATATATATATTATATATAAGTATACATATATATATACATATATGAATATATATATATTATATATATATGAAGTATATATATATATATATATATATATATATATATATATATATATATATAGTACTTATGTATGTTTGTATACCTCACATGAAGCAGCTTTCCCTAACGGTAGCCAACATGCTGAAAGTAATTATCGCATCCCACTCACCTACGACCAACAAACAACATCCTTTACTGAAATCGTAATTACCTCGACGTATTTGCTCTATCCCACCAAGGGACAAAATGATCTTTATGGCTTCTCTCGGAGCAGTTACGACGGTCTACTACGCATTCTTGGCGCCATCTTGGTACTCTCTTTCGACTCTGGGTTTTTCGAATTATTTTTCCCCCTCTTTCAGTTCTTAGCATTTATATAGTCGTGTCCGTGATTACGTGGAACTAATTATAGATAGTTATTGTATTTTTCGAGGAAAATGGTCCGTTTGCTGTGAAAAAAAAGCTAAAATACCAACGGGAAATTCGAACATTTTCAATATCACACACGGCAGTGAATTCAGCGCCAACTTCTAATGATCGCGGCAAAATTTCTGACGTTGTTGATAATAATGTCCACGCGCTCTGGAAATGTCAGCAAAATGTCATAAACTTTCAAATACGTTTCATGGCAAAAAATAAAAAAAAATTCTCATCGCTACTTTCTATTGGCCTAAATTAGCAATCATTAAAAATCTCACAGAAACAAAAGAAACTAACTGATATCTCAATAGCGTTGGCACACCGAGGCAGTAAAGTCTTCTTTTTTTCCCAGGTGCGTTATCTTTCAGTGCCTCTCGGGGGAGTATTTCAAAAAAAGGGGCGTGGTCCAGGAACCGTCACATGTGCAACCTCAAGCGGTTCCAACCAAACACGCATGACCAACTAACACACGAACACTATCGAAGCCAACACGCTACTGACGGCCATGGGGCATTGGCTACGGTCTTTATATATAAACTTGATTTCCCCTCAGGCTCCGCCCTCCTTGACTTCAGTCAAGTTCTCCGGGATTTGCTCACATGCGGAGGTTTCGGCTAAGACTGCGATTTGTTTAATGGAAATTTTCGTCTGAAATAAAAGTATTTTGATTGGAAATGAAGCAATACAGAATTAGAAAAAAGCTAAATATATATATATATATATATATATATATATATATATATATATATATATATATTATATATATATATTCTGGCGCAATTTCATACCTAAGAAAAACAGAAGAAATATTTCTTGTGACTAATATCATTTACTGTTTTGTTGAGCTAGAAGGGTCCAGGGAAGATTCTGCCTTCTCTCAGGTGGCCATGTAACACCCATCAGGCCACCTTTTCCAACATTTACTAAATGGAAATCGGTAATCAGTAGATGATACGATTCAATGACTTTTTTTTCTTTTTTTTTTATCTTTTCGCTTTCCCACAACTGCGTACTATATGTGAAGCCGCATTGGATTTGGAGGTACAAAGAATCAGCGTCCATTCTCTACTTCTTCCTCCAATGTTTTCCACCATCGAACTTGAGTTATATCATGAAATGCCTCGTATAACTAGCAACTGGTTTATATATATATATATATATATATATATATATATATATATATATATATATATATATATATATATATATAATCTCTTATCTATATATATATATATATATATATATATATATATATATATATAGATAAGAAAAATTACGAATTTGAAGAAGCTTTCACGTGATATTATTTGTAATGCATCAAATAAGGAATCAAAGAAAGATCTATTGAGCAACTAATATACATACATACACATACATTAATATATATATATATATATATATATATACATACATACACATACATACATACATACACATACATTATATATATATATATATATATATATATATATATATATATATATATATATATATATATATATAAGTATGTGTATGTATGTATATTAGTTGCTCAATAGATATTTCTTTGATTCCTTATTTGATGCATTACAAATAATATCTCGTGAAAGCTTCTTCAAATTCGTAATTTTTCTTATCTATAAATATGCTGTCAGCAACTTGTAATCGCCCTAAAATCATCAACTAAATACCTTTTGTTTGTCGTCACTTTTTCTGTCTGCCCTCGGATCTTAAAAACTACTGAGGCTAGAGGGCTGCAAATCGGTATGCTGATCACCCACCATCCAATCATCAAGCATACCAAATTGCAGCTCTCTATAGTGTCAGTAGTCTTCATTTTATCAGGTTAAAGTTAGCCATAATCATGCGTCTGGCAACGCTATAGGGCAGGCCACCGCTGGGCGTTGGTGAAAGTTTCATGCGCCGAAGAAACTTAGGCGTATATTTTACCTGTTTCTTATTTTTTTTTATCTCTTAGTCTCATCATCTTATGATGAACTTGGTGTGTCAGCGATCTTATGAATTCCATTTCGATTGATCTTCATTTGCATAGATGAGATTAACTGTCGGCAACAGTTTACCTCAGATTCGTTGTCAGTTATTCCAAATCATTACCAAAAGGTGGCTTCTTCGTTTTGTACATTAATATCACCAACACACACATCGTAGATCCAAATTACTTTTTCACTTCCTAAGTACCTGTCTCATTTTCCAATTACCCATTTCACTTTCAGATTACTTTTAAAATTTACTCATTACTTTTCACACCCACATTACTTTTTCACTTGCAAATTACCATGTTCGCCTCCCAGATGACTTATTTCACTTTCAAATTACTTTTCACTCCCAGATTACTTTTTCATTTACAAATTATTTTCACTTACAAATGAACTTCCATAGGTTTTCAATTTCCGCCTCATCAAGATCAACCAATTCCTGTGAGACCAGGGTAGCATAGACCTTCCCAGTCCATTTTTAGTGAAGCCCTCCTTGATTCTCTTTCCTTGCCTCTTTTGCTTATAGAACACGCCACCCAGAATGAACAAACTGTAACCCCGCCCCATCCCAGTTCTGTTTATGTATATAAGGTTTGTCAACCTCTTCTGTATTCAGTGTGAACTTTAAAATGTCGTATAAACTACGAAATTACTTGTTCAAAGTCCCGATTTTCACTCACCTTACGTGGATTTTGTGATATTCTCAAGCAAGCACGCGTTCCTTCGTGCTACATTGGATGTGTGTGTGTGTGTGTGCAAACTTACTCATACAATATATATGTATTCCCTGTCTATTTTCCTTCATTCTTTCAGATTTTCTGACTCCTCAAGCCACTGGGTACTGAGTTCTTAGACATTTTAACACCCGAGTTGCTGTTGTTAGTGTTTCAGAAAGGTAGGACATTGAGAAAGGTAGGACGAGTTGTAGGGAAGAATTTCCATCGGTTTCCTGTAGGTTAAGATAAAAGGACGAGTGAATGAGGATGAAGCATATGGATGTGTAGCGAATGGAATAGCGTGGGCAGTCCAGTCCTTTACCCAACTTGGACTAGCTTGCTGCCGAAGAGGTAATTCCACCTAGAGGGGAACTGTATTGGACTCCTTAGTACTGACCTAGACGTAAGTGCCAAAGGCCTCGAGTTTGGAGGAGGGATGACGGCAATCATATGATCCATCCAGCTATGGTATATGTATACACACACACACACACACTGAATGATTCATACCAATGTAGAAAATATATTATTTGGAATGAAGGGGCTGTGAGTTGGACCGCATTGCATGGGCAGTAATGTCCTTGTCAGCCACTCTTTCATTCAGTATTTGACAGTGGGCGCATTTTATAGATATTTATATTATTAAAGAGAGGACTGTTTAACAGGTAAACTAAACTAATGCAATATGAGTCGTGGCAGAAAAAAAAACTTTCAAATACCAATAATGATAATAACAATGTTTGATTTGCAATTTAGACTTATGATTCGTACCTTCAGCGTATATAGAACCATGCACCTTTGAAGTACATGGTACAATAGTACATGTAATCTTTACAAATAAATTACATAAATATTTCAATTTGTAGATACATTAAAATTTTAAAATTGATCAATCAGTAACATTTTAGATCGATGTGCAATCGGCTGTTACCGGGATACTTTTTCTTCCCTACTATAGGCCTAACGCTGTTTAACACAGAAATTCAACCCTTTTTATGTAGTCATGGTAGACTCGGTTTTCTCTGTTGTCTTCCTGGGTCTTGTTCTGACTCATTGCCCCTATTCAAAGCCCTCGTAAAGTTTGTCTCAAGTTGTAGCATTGTCAGGGAAACATGATGTCCCAACGACGTCTGGCTGAATATTCACTGATGATCAAAATCCGGTTATTTACCAGATCCAGTTCTCCCAAATTTCAGAACTTGGGTGTTTTGAAAATAGGCTTATGCTCAACACCTTTCCTGGCCAGAGAGGCTGGGAATGGCAGGAGCTTATTAGATCACCTGGCAGCGTCACAAAAGTATTATACTGAAACAAAAGATTATGCCAAAAATTAAATGTGAACACTAAATGAAAACATCTAACAAAATTGAATGGCTCCTGAAATGAAATGCAGGGAGGCAGTGCCTAGAATGAAAATTTTTTTAGAAAATTTGTTGCCATGTAACTTTTTCTCCCATCATCCAATGCTGGTATTCATTTTAGTTACGAATTAAAAAAAAAAAAACATATTCTTCAGTTATGAAAAATTGGGATTTTCTCGCATTTTCAAATTTCACGTAGGAAACCTCGTCATGCAATGACGCTGAGTGACATCACTGCCGATCCAACCAAAAAAAAAAAAAAAATGGAAAAATAACAAAAGCCGGTTTGTGTTCTTTTAATTCGATGGATGCCTAGGAAAAGAAATAGTTATAGTAATTAATGGTCCTGGTTCCGCATAATGGTTTCAGAATACCAGCAAAGATGTCAAGATTCCGGTTGAAAACGTCATCGTGCACCTGGCACGCTGCTAAGCAAGGACCAATCGGTGAACGAGGTGTTGAACTTGATCCTTCGTCTTCAGTCAGGCACTGGAGTTCGTTTTGTTAACGTGTGTAGACGGCTTCCTCGTATTTGTTTATATCTATCAGGATGGTGAGAAGAAAAAAACATTTCTTTACATGATTTTACGACCATTTTTTGCATTAATTATAGGTTTGAATAGTAAAGAGAACTGATTTGTGGGAGGTTGAGGAAGTTTATAAGTTGTTTTGGAAAGTAAATAACAAGTAGACCAAGTAATGCTGTTCATATTGATTTCTAGACCAACTTACTATTTTTCTGTTACGTGTCCTGATGTTGCATGACACTGTTATCATGGATGCCATTATTGCCTAAAACCATGAACTTCAATGGTTTCAGCTGAGAAGCCAAAGGGCAAGAGCTTTACGAAGCATCTCGAGAGTAGGTCTAGGTTCGCAA
>NC_087219.1:49758493-49925993 GCF_015104395.2 Macrobrachium nipponense | reverse complement strand
ATCCAGTTTTCACAATTCCTTTGGTCGGTTAACTGCATCTGTAAAGAAAGAGAAAAATATTTTACTAAAATGGTTGTGAGGAAAGAGAAAGCGAGATTAGGAAGAAATGAACAGGAAGATTCCAGGCACTCCAACAAGCATTTATTCCATCTCCCATCCTACATCCATCACATTCATACATCATACATTCATTCACATTCAAAAACACACAAAATTGAGTGCGCCCAAAGTCAGACATCATACACAATCAATCTCTCCATGTTACTCTCTCTCTCTCTCTCTCTCTCTGTCTCTCTGTCCCCAACTCTCAATCTTATGGTTAGTTTCTAAATAATACGAATTCCTCTTGGGACTCTGGAGTCTTCTCAGACTTGGAGGAGGAAGAGGATCATTTCTGGCTCCGAAGAAGCAGCAAAGTAGAGCTTCCGTAGTGTTAAGTGAAGAAAATTAAAGGTAGGATTTCAAACCCTTTTAAACCCTTCGGTACCCAACAATAAGAGAGAAATTTCTAAAGCAGAAAAGTCCTTGTTGAGTCCTAGAGAACCAAGAAGGAAGGATGCAAATCTGAGGAAGATACTCCACAGATTTCACTTACTGATGACAGACAAAATTTTTTTTTTTTTTGTGAGATGTGCTTCACTGGTGTAGTTTTCGGTCAATTCGATAAAACTAACGAAGTAGACATTTGGCAACTGAAATTTGATTATAAATGAAAACAGGATAATCCAAAAGCACAAGAACTGACTGTAAAAAAAATGGTACACTTTAATTATAGTAAAAATGAACTTGGCTAGAAACCGCATTCTTATTCATTACATGGGATAAACTTAATTTACTGTTGTTTTTCTTTAATTTTCTTCGAAAGAATATACTGACTTATCTTTGGATGATGGCGTTCCTTAATTATATTTTAAAGCATTTATTGAACTTTTACTAGTTAATATTTTTCTATTAAATATTTTTTATTTAAACATACGTTTCAACCTCTTGCTCACTATCAATATTATCCACCACCTATTATGGATATTAATAATATATGGAAATACATTTTTGTTTTTCTGTTTTACCTTATTATGGATAATGTAAACATTTTTCTTCATAGCGCCTCAGTGGCGTGATCGTTATGGTCTTGACCTGCCACCTCGGTGGCCGCGAGTTCGATTCTCGAGCATTTCCATTGAGGAGTTAGAGATGCGTATTTCTGGTGATAGAAGTTCACTCCCGACGTGGTTCGGAAGTCACGTAAAGCCGTTGTTCCCGTTGCTGAATAACCATTGGTACCATGCAACGTAAAAATGACCATACAAAAAATAAAAAAATTTTCTCCCAAAGAGTGACTAAGTCAGTCCTCATCCCTACGGTTTCAGAATTAGCCATTCAACACTGAAATGCTCAATTATATATTTGCATAATGGATGTAAAAGAACACGCTATTGGTTATAAAGAATTGACTACCACACAAATACCTAATAACAAAATCATACTGCATATTATAGGATTTTCCACCTCTCACAGACGAGGCAAGGATATTAGGCCTACCCAAACATTTATTTTACATGATTTTTATTTTGATTATGATAAATAAACAAAATGTAAAAGATAGTCTTGTTTTTAACTGTATATGCAAAACATATAGGACTACAATTATGAGTGCTAAAATAAAAACCTCTTCAGAAAAAAAAAGATGGGCCGACTTACAAAAAGAAAAAAAAAGTATCTAGCCCAATTATTAAAGAAGAAACACAGGGAAGAATGATAATACTTTTAATTTCCTTTAAACAATGTTATTTATCTCGCCTGCCATAATATACATATTTTTTGACGAGTAACCTAGTAGTCGGTGTGCAGGAAAAGGATCTTGCTCTAGGGCAAGCTGTAACCAATTAACAGCTAGAAACTTAGTTTGTCACCATAACACATGCGAGCACCTGCACGGCCAGGCGAATGTGGCTAGACCGCTTGTTGAATCCTTCCATATAATACGTGTCTATTCACACACACACACACACACACACACACACACACACATATATATATATATATATATATATATATATATATATATATATATATATAGTATTGTCCAAAACATTAAGGCAACTGATGTAATATTTTGTAAGGTGAACCCCCGAATGTAAATGAAAACATTTCCTTCCTTAACAGATTCTACCCCCTAACCTTTGAAATGATAATAATAATAATAATAATAATAGCAAAATTTACTCGGAGAGAGGTGTGAATTTGTGTATGTGTGTGTGATGGAGACTGGCGAGGGACCTCTGGTTGAAACCAGCAAGACTTGATCACTTACTATAAACAAAAAATAGCTTGTCAGGAGTACATCATCAGGTAGGGTGTTGCCAAATTTGGCCAGATCTCGCTAGTTTTCATGTGTTTTAGCAGAGAAACGATGCTCCCAACCCTAGTCGAAAAGGTTAGCTGAACGAGTATTCTATAAAAAAAAATCCATTAAATGAGAGATTCTTTCTAAGTGAGAACTGCTAAGTTTGTTAATTAACGCAACACTTGAACCATTATCTAAACTATACTCTGTCCATCCGCCTGCGGTGTTTGCGCATGGTAACACTGCGTCCCGGGCTTCAAATAGTATCCTATTTCGAATATTAACGGTGTAATTTGCAAACAGTTAATTATTAAAACACTTTTCAGTTGCAAATGTACACCAGGATGTCTTTTTATTTACCTAAAACTTACACATGGCGTAATTATATTTAAAGCCCGGGACGCAGTGTTACCATGCGCGACCACCACGGGCAGATGGAAAAAAATAGAGTATAGATACTTTAATACTGAGGTTACGTTTGGGATATAAATATTCTTGGGAATACATTGATGATGAAAACTAAAATGTAAATTACGTGGTGAGTTACGGAAACATACTTAGTGGAGTTGCTAATTTTTTAGAATCGTCCACAAAATTTAAACCACATGATTATCTACAAAACGCTCTGAAGAGTTGGAGAACAAAGACATTATTGTTGGGACGACTTTGAGCTATATATATATATATATATATATATATATATATATATATATATATATATATATATATATATAAAATGAATCACGAAAACGTGGAACGTAATGAATATATATATATATATATAAATAAAGAAAAAATCTAATTTTGATAGCAATAGTATTGAGTTCACTTATGTTTCTAAATCATTGTTTCACTGTGCAAACACTTTTGACAGTGCAAACTTCATTTTTATATTTCGAGTGTAGTCTACCGATGAAAAATTGATAGCAAAGATAGTGACTTTGCAATATCTAATTTACTAATAACATACTGTTTGTGGAAATTATGATTCCCAGAGCATACGGATTCTTTATGCACTACGCTTTTATCTGTAAAATTGTGGAATTTTTAGTGGCAATTACTTTGGAGTTTTGTGAAAAAAAATCTGAAGGCTCTGACATTCTCCTAAATGGCAAAAAATTCCAACAATGTAACTCTTCAATCCGTATCCTATCACCGCCAGGTAGTAGTGCCCAAAGTCCAAAGAATTCTTTAGACCTTGGTAGTGCCTGTCGGACGTTCCACAGATTTTATAAGTAATCGCGGTTACTGATTACCGTCGTGAAAAGTAATCGACTACTAACTACTTTTTATATCTTTATAGCAATTTCTGGAGTCTTTGCATACAAACATGCATGAAATATATGAATAACATTAGCATTAGCATTTCGTTTATTCAGACGTGTACATTTTAAGATAATATAAATGCACTTTCATCATCTAAAATAAAAGATAGAAAGAGATGGAGAATCTTGGAATTATCAAAGGACAATGTGCTTTTATTCTCTAATTATAGAGAACTTGTGTAAGCACTAGACACGGTAGATCTATATAACTATTCCGCGGCGGAAAACTACAAAAAACGAATGATTAGACATACACTATCCTACCTACCGAATGGTTAGGCCAATTAATTTCGAACTGGATATTGGTACGGCAGCCATGTCCCTGATTGCGATAGATATTGGTACGGCTGTGAATTGCGCATGCGTGAACCCTTGTTTACCGCCTCAGCGGTGTTGCCGAAGTGCGGAATTTTCGTCTGCTATGCGGGATGAAAAGTCTACGGGGCAGCTATCCAAGTTTGTATGCCGATGCGAATTCCATATCTGCATTTTCAGCAGCAATTTCTTCATGGCGCATTCATGTAAATTTATCATATATAAACTGCAATATTTTTTTACTTTTAAACAATTTCTCATTCAAATACAATATTATAAAAGATAAGACTCTTATCAGAATATGACGGTGATACGATTAATGTACATCCTGTTACAAAAGCGGTGGCGCCCCGCCAGGCCTGGCTCGGTGAGATCATGCCCTTCTTGCCCTGAAAGTTGCCCACGTTCAAACAACCAGTACATAGTATGGTTCGAAAGGGAGGAGGAGGGAAATTACGGAAAGAAATACAATATTGAATGAAATATATATGGAGAGAGAGATTTTATTCCTGTTTAGTTCTTAATCTGACGGATATACTTGAGACCTTCTGCTTTAAGAAACATGTTATCCTATATTTTTTTTGAAAAATAATTATTATGAAAACTTATCACATCGTATTGTTTTTAATCGCTATCACATTTTCTAAATAAAAATACCTTAAATATTGTTGGAACTGACTATTCATATTAATATTATTCAGACAAAAATATCCTTTTTAATTATCTATAAGCAGCTCTCTCTCTCTGTCATTCTGTCCTCCGTCTTATATCCCTGGATTGACTATTTAAATAAAGGTGTTTGATATGTTATTTGGATGTAGCCAAGGATCATCAAACCGTAAATGGCTACTCTACCAACTTGTGCTAGGATGCATCTATTTTTTCCCTAGAGTGACTGGGCTGCGAAAATAAATTATGTGAAATGAAATGCAGCGAAATGTGAGCATCGGTGCATTAATAAAATGATGGTGGGGTATAAATTATGTAGGTGTTGGAAAACTGTACACTATTAAAATATTTAGACTCAAATTATTTTGGGACAGTCTTTTGGCCTGGTCAGATCGGTCACGTCTTAGTTAACCATCCTCCCCCCACCCGCCTCCCTGCCCTCTGGTTTCAGCGGTAGTCCAACACACCTTGTTGTTGTTGGTGTTCCCCCTCCAAGCTATTCAAGAAACCCACCACTTTGGTTAATGTCTGTAACTATCGTTTACGTTATGAATCCTGGTTTTCCCACGAGGTAACGTGTCACACACAGCCATGGACGAGCTGTGTAATGCCAGTGGTCTTGACAGTCATGTTTGCAGCCTTTGTGGAGGTTTATTTGGTAATTACGATTATCTACACTTAAGTAAATATTAGTCGAGGTCATTATGTTGATCTATACGTCTGGAAAAACTGTTCTAACATAATCTTCTGCACTATAATCTATGTATTATATACTTATCTATGGCAACGATTATAGGGATGGCGGCAGCAAACAAAGGCAACTCTGTTGAGCATATACCTCAAAGGGTGCAAACGCGACTGTCAAAACCACTGGCGTTATACTATACAGCTCGTCCATAGCTGTGTGTGGCACGTTACCTCGTGGGAAAACCAGGATTCATAACGTAAACAATAGTTACAGACATTAACCAGATATACAAAGATGATCTCAGTAACCCTATAAAGCTATGTGCCAGTCGTGATGACGGCTTAGAATCGTTGATGTTAACTGCTATCATTAAAGGTATGACTATCATTAACTTATTAATGTTGATAAGCGAACCCGTCAAGACTTAAATTAAGGTCACCCAATGTCACCTGTCCCCCATCACCTTTAACCCCCACCTTGGTATGAATATCCTTTTATCCCCTCACCTCCTCACGTTTGAGATTTCAACATCTCACAGTTATTACGAGATTGTTCTGATGGATGTTTTTTGGAAGGTACAATAATACTCAGATGACAGTATTTCGTACACTATTATATTTTCCAAATGTTTACAATTATTTTCTTACAAAAAATAAAAATATGGCTATTTAAAAGACTAATGAACAGGAGACATCGAAAGTGGTGGGTTTCTTGAATAGCTTGGAGGGGAAACACCAACAAGGTGTGTTGGATATTATTAGCTGAAGCCATGAATTGAGGCGGAGTAAGTGTGAGCCCAAACGTGAGCCGGAGGGTCGGGGTTGGGGGGGGCGGGGTGGGATGGCGGTGGGGGGATGGTTAGCTAGACGTGCCCGATCTGACTAGGTCTAAAGACTATCACCAAATAATTTGACCCACTAAATAATATGTTAATAGTATACGGTTTTGCAACATCTGCATACTTTATACCTCACCAACATTATGTTAATGCACTGATGCACACATTTCACTGCATTTAATTTCATATAATTTATTTTCACAAAAAGTTTCGGAAATAATATAATAAATATTCTATAATATAAGAAATACAGCAAATTGAAATACTTTCTAAAAGTAACCTAGATGGTTGTGAGGGGTGGAGCCAAGTGGCCAATCAAACTCAAATACTGGTAACTCAACTAAGTTATGCCATATATACAAATCCTGTAGTACTACATTAGCATATCCAGTAATGTGTTCTTAGCATAGATTAATTGATGAAATAATATCCTTGCAAAATTGATGCTTTGATGACTTATGCAACCCACGGCTACAAAACCTGGTGTGTAACATCTTTGTGACCAGATTCATATATTATTGGTAATACACGTAATTATAGTCAAGTAAATCTAGGGCAAAAACAGATACAGCCTAGCCCAAGTTGGTAGAGTGGCCATTTACGGTTTTGTGATCCTTGGCCACATCCAAATAACATATCAAACATCTACCATTATTTGAATAGTCAATCCAGGCGATATAAGACGGAGGACAGAAAGAGAGAGAGAGAGAGAGAGAGAGAGAGAGAGAGAGAGAGGGAGGAAGAGAGAGAGAGAGAGAGAGAGAGAGAGAGAGAGCTGCTTATAGAATAATTAAAAAGGATATTTTCGTCTGAATAATATTAATATGAATAGTCAGTTCCTACAAAATTTAAGGCATTTTTATTTAGAAAATGTGAAAACGATTAAAAACAATACGATGTGATAAGATTTCATAATAATTATTTTCCAAAAAAGATATATGATAACATGTTTCTTAAAGCAGAAGGTCTCACGTATATCTGTCAGATTAATAACTAAGCAGGAATAAAAGTTCTCTCTCTCTCTGTCCACATATATTTCATTCAATATTGCATTTCTTTCCGTAATTACCGTAATTTCCCTCCTCCTCCCTTTTGAACCATACTAACTATGTACAGGTTGTTTGAACGTGGGCAACTTTCAGGGCAAGAAGGGCATGATCTCACCGAGCCAGGCCTGGCGGGACGACACCACTTTTGTAACTGGGTGTACGTTAATCTGTTAATATATTATAAAATTATTTCCTATATGATTTAATGTGTTATATACTGATACATAAATGCTGTTATGCTTATTACAAACTTATCTGTAAATATATCTCGGACAAATAAGAAAGGAAAAAATAATACTTCTCATATATATATATATATATATATATATATATATATATATATATATATATATATATATACGTAAATAGCCACATGAAAGGTGAAGAATCAAAGACCAGGTACCTGGTCTTTGATTCTTCACCTTTCATGTGGCTATTTACGTACATATTTGTCACGTGCTGTTTGGTGACTTATTGCTGATATATATATATATATATATATATATATATATATATTATATATATATATATATATATTATATGTGTGTGTGTGTGTGTGTGTGTGTGTGTGTGTGTGTGTGTGTGTATATGTATTTGTATATATGTATATAAACATATATATGTATATATATATATATATATGTATATATACATGTATATATGTGTATATATACATATGTATGCGTGTATATATATGTGCATGTATATATATATATATATATATATATATATATATATATATATATATATATATATATATATATTGTGACGAAGTGCCAAGTATCTGTTACTACACTTACCATTCATTAACTGATACCTCACAAAAGCCAGACACCTGAACCCTCATCACAGGTATTAAACGACTGAATACTCTAAAGGCAACAACTTACCAATATTGCAGAAAATCGGACTAAGTTCATCAAAACAGGTGTGAGGTAATCTTGTAAGTAATTAAATTACTCAAAGGGCATCACTCCATCAACAACTTTAAAAGTCTAAGTATTTCCCTGATTTCAAAGTCTAAGTACTTCCCTGGTTTTAAGTCACTTCAAGTAATTTGAAGGAAAACAAATTAATTACCACTCTATGTTTCTACCTAATATCAATATAATCATAATGAAATGCAAATATACTGGTGTAAGATTAATAAAACACTTATAAAAATTTTAAATACAAAAATTTATTATTAAACTCAAAATTTATAAGTGAAATTCACAATATCAGGGAAAATTACTGTTACTTGAAAACAAAGTAAAGTTTAATTAATATTGAATCAAATTAAGTTAAATCAAATCAAAATTAATTTATCACAAAATTCAGGAAAATTAATTCAATTGAAATTCAAAAGTGTTAGGCAATAATTGAAAATTTGTAATTAATTCACAAGTGCTAAACAATAATAAAACTTGAAAAGAATCCTAGGTAAATGCAAATTAATTCACAAGCGTTAAATTTAATTAAATGTGCAATGATTAAGCAATGAAAATAACTAAGTCAATTAAATTGTGAATGCAAATGAAAATATAAAATAAAAAGGCACACTTCAATAAGAAAATGAACAAATGCACAAAAATGAAACAAACACAACACAAAAATTTGCAATGTGTAAAAGTGTAAATCTTTTCACTCAAAACATTGTAACCATCAGTTTTTACCAAACCACTGTTCCATTCAGTTATTAGTTTCTTACCAAACCATCACAACCATTAGATATTAGTTGCAACTAATAAAAATATAACACACTTTACCGTTTATTATTATATATATATCTATATATATAATATATATATATATATATATATATATATATATATATATATATATATATATGTGTGTGTGTGTGTGTGTGTGTGTGCTGTGTGTGCGAAGTTCATGATCATCATATCTTACGAATAGGTGCAGTAAACAAGTGATCAATTACCTCCACAATCTCCTATGGGCATACAGTTTATATCGCTAGTAGGTAGTAGGCTAAACAAGTGCGATGCTCAGTATTTTCAACGAAGGATTTTCAGTGCCAGAATTCTCGCTTTTAATTAATTTGCTATGTAGTACAAAGGTAATGTCCAGAGTTTCAAAAATATATCTTTGGAGCTCACGTTTCATAGACAATGAAACTTCTAATATTATATTACCTGCATCTCTGCAAAACTCGTAAAGATCAAGTGGCAACTTTAATTATGCGGACTAAGTATTCTATCTTCCCAGATCGCCAATCCATTATCATGTCATCTATGACATTTATGTTGAAGTAAAATGAGTAGTGCACATTATTCAATCTATAGTAGATTCGCATCAGCTGTGCATTTGATGTCTAGGCCAGTCCCTTTTGATGCTCCTGATTGGCTGTTGATAAGCCAATGACAGGGCTGGAGCGCTCACATAGGCAGGATGTATGTTCCACTTCTCCTGAGGGATGCTTTTGAAAGACCTGTCCCTCATGAGAGGTGAAACATACATCCTGCCTATGTGAACTCTTGAGAGAGACTGAGAGTTTCCAGCCCCGTGATTGGCTTATCAACAGCCAATCAGGAGTGTCGTAAGGGACTGGCCTAGACATCAGATGCACCGGTGATGTGAATTTACTATAGTAATATCTGTTTACATCATAATACATTTAAAATAGACCTGGAATTATGTTTTCTTTATGCAGTGAGAAGTTGAGCTTCTATTGCATTTGCACCAATATTTGATTCAGGACCCAGGACAGAATAAAACTTTTTCCCTGTCATATGTCATTATTAGTTTGTTCTCAATAAGTAATCGAAAATAAGGATAAATCAGACTCCTCCTTCTTTTCAACTGGAGAACACCCTATTTCTTCTTAATTGGTTGAACTTGAACCCCTACTGTTTCCGATCCCACACTTGGGCGATTCTAGTGGGTGCCGTGATCCATCATAACCACCCACTTGATGGGTCAAGGTTCAACACTTACAACTTGCCGCATCACATTTTGTTGTGTCGAAGGCGCTGGTTTTATGGGTCTCACTTTTCAAACATCCTATTTTGCGTTCAGTTTCTACCTCTCTCTTCACCTCTCCTTCGCCTTCATCTACCATAACTCTACTGGTAGATTTTCCTAGTAATATATTCCCTACATAACTATTTCTACAGACTTCTGCATTCTTAACAATGCGAGTTTGTATGATTATGAAATGTGCCAGTATTTTCTTGTTTTTGTTTAGTTTAGTGGTCTCAAGACAAAATTAATTAGATAATTAAATATCTTAAATATGGATTATTGTCTCAATTGATGAAAACTACTGCACCAGGTAAAATAAAAAGTGCTCTCAAGTTCAAAGCAAATGTAACTGTCGTTTCTCTCTCTCTCTCTCTCTCTGGTAGAGAAGACGGTTCAGTGTTATACTAAATAACAGGTACTGGAATTGTAGGTGGATGCATTCCATAACGATAGAAATGATATCCAATATGATAGGTAGGTTACTCGGTTGTATGAACATATATGCAGGGTGTTTCGAAATTAAAGCTCCCCCCCTCTACAGCATAAACTAAAATTGATATAGACAAAAACAATAGTAATTCAGAACAGGTATTTATTTCAGTTTCTCTTTGAGTATTTGATATTTTGTATGGCCTCCATCTGCCTGTACTACAGCCTGCATTCTTGAGGGGTATGACTTCAGTAAATCGCAAAAAAGCTGAGACTCAAACTTCATTTTCCTGAGCTCTTCGGTCACCTCTCTTTGCAGGTCGTTAAGGCTTGGTATACCATCATAGTTCACTGTGCAAGCTTCAACACCATCCTTTAAGATACTACCAATGTTTTCACACACATTAAGGTCAGGGGAGCTACCTGGAAATTCACTTGACGAGAAGAAATTGATACCACTGTTTTGAAGCAGCTCCTGTGTCTGAAGAGCCTTGAAACATGGTGCCTTATAATGCAAAAATGTGATCTCTTCAAGAGATAACACATTTGCAGAATCTTTGAGGAAAGGAAATACTCCACCAGTAAGCACAGTTTCTCTGAAGTATTCGCCATTCCATGACAGTCCTTTTTCTTTGATGATCCACATTAACCATTTCGCTGAGAAACAGAGAAAAATTCCCAGACATTCAGGAAATTTCACAACTTGGCAATAGTGCACGTCATCGCTTGATATCATCCAACTTTGCAGCCCAAATGATGTCATTTTTATGATTTGGCTTCCTGACTGCGTAAATGAAGAATTCATCTGATGTGGCAATATGGAGAAAGTCAGCTTCATCCCAATCTTTAAGAAATGAACCACAAAACCATGCACGGTCTTCTCTCTGTTGCTGAGTGATGTTGGGCTTGATGATAATATGAAATGGCTTGATACCAGATTCTTTCAACTCGTGATATACAGCACTATAACTTCTCTTCTTTCCCCTTTTTGTTTCTAGTTCAAGCACCAATTTACATAAAGACTTTCTTGGTCTATCCAATGCCTCAGCTATGATGTCTTTTGACTCCTGAGAAAGGACTTCAGCCCTTACAAGATTCTCACTCTTTTTGCGATGACAGTCGTATGGATTTTTGTTCCAGTTTCTTTTAACAAAGGACTCATCTATTTTAATGTATTTAGCTATCCAGGAACACGAAATGAAGGAAGGTTATAGCCCGGATTTGGTCAATCCATCTGATTTCCTCCAAGTCGTTAGCCATGGCTGTATCTAACTCCGTCACTTAGTTTGAAAATACAAGAAATGTAAAATGAAAAATGACTTAATAGAAACTTAAGATAATGTACTTGGAGATAGCCTATAGCAGAAAACTTCATAACTTTCCATTTGTTCTGTTGAGTTGGGGGGGGGGGGGGGGGGGGGGCCTCTAATTTCGAAGCACCCGGTAGTATATTACATAATTAATTAGTCAATGACTGAACACCTGAAAATGGAATTCAAAGTTTCATCATCTCTATGAAATTTTCAGTTTAAAAACAATTTGATGATATAATGTGGTTACACAGTACTGTGAGAGTGCTGCATGTTTTATTTGAATACAACATTCTTTAAAACTACTGTGATTCAAATTGACCGTCCGTCACAGAGTTGTACAAAGAGTTTCCAGTCACATAACATGGAGTCCCTGGAAAATGACTTTGTGGTTAATCAAAGGTGTATTTACTTTTGTTCTGTTACTGAATTGGGACTGAAATTAGATTCCAGGTGATTAATGGTCGCTGGACCGCATTCATTCAAAACAATTCTTATTATTTCTATGTTCTCAAATAATAAGATAATTGTGAATTGCATATCTCATTTTTAATGTGTTACAAGGAGTTTCAAATATTTCCGACGTTCAGAAAGCTGCCTGTATATTATATTAAACATATACGCAACGTCTTACTAAGGTTGCGTTCACACAAAACGCGTCGCGTCGGGTCGAGCTAATTCATGACTAGTGTCATTTTCGCCCTAAATAGGAATAGGGATGTTAGTGTTTTCTACTTTGTTTTCATATTGCATTTCAGTTTACAAACGCGAGTTATGTTCTAATAAAATTGTACTCCTTTATATCTTTTTTCACTTTCATGTAGGACAAAATGTAATATAATTAAATTTCAGTTCATCTTTTCTTTATATCCATATGATATACATTTGAAATCTTAAAACTTACCTATAGTTTATGAAAATGTTCATGGTTGAGTAGTTAATTATATATATATATATATATATATATATATATATATATATATATATATATATATATATATATATATATTCTTTTTTTCTTGATGTTTCTGCTAATTCATTTAGAATTGTATCTTTTAATTAGTTATCCTGTAAAATTCAATAAAAATGAAGCTTGCCTTAGAAAAATGGCCATTTTTCCCCTAAGTTGCAATTGCCCACCTGTAGGTAATATTGTTTTTATTATAGACAAAAAGGTAGATAAAGGAAAATTTCTAAATTTATTTTAACAGATAGAGATTAACAAAAAATCCCGCATGGAGAGAGAGAGAGAGAGAGAGAGCAGAGAGAAGGCAGAGAGAGAGAGAGAGAGAGAAATCAGACAAAGAAGATACGTACTGCAAAAAATCCCTGAGAGAGAGAGAGAGAGAGAGAGAGAGAGAGAGAGAGAGAGAGAGAGAGAGAGGAGAGATCAGACAGAGAGATGATATACGTACCCCAAAAAAATCCGCCCTGAGAGAGAGAGAGAGAGAGAGAGAGAGAGAGAGAGAGCCGAGAGAGAGAGAGAGAGAGAGAGAGAGAGAGATCAGACAAAGAAGATACGTACTGAAAAAAATCCCTGAGAGTGAGAGAGAGATTTCAGCAATTTATAACACCAAGAGACAAGGCAGAGTTAAAAAAAATGTTCAGAATATTTCCTGCTATATTTTGATAAATCGAAATATCCCTCGTGGAATATAGAAAATCAACGAAAAATCGAGAGAGACTGAGAGGAGAGTATGTGAACTGGGTATGTCCAGATACTGTTCGAAATACGGAGAGAAGTCTAACGCAGGAATAGTCATTTTGTTTATTGTGGCTGCCTATTCACTGGCGAGGTTCTTCCTGACTGCTGTTAATGGAGAAGGAACTGAAGGAGAGAATTGCGGCTTGGCGAGACACCATCCGGTGCCAGAGAGAGCAGCAGGTGAACTTGGACAGGATAATTCTTCAGCTGCAACAAAGGCTCGACAACAATGAAGAGATTCAGAAGGCGGGCGGAAGGGAAGAACACACTCGTGTGATCCAGATCACTCAGGTGTTGCAACAGCAGGCCTGGCAAGAAAGGGCCTACTCGCTCGAAGCTGACACGTTGTTCCTGAAGAGGGAGAACGACCAAGAAAAGAGGGAAAATCGGCAGCTGGAAGACAAGATCCTCAAGATCATAGATGAAAATCAGCAGCTGATGGAAAAAGACAAAGGAAATTGGAGAGAGAAACGATGGCCTATGTGAGAGGATAAGGGAATTAACAGTGCGGTTGGCAGAGGCAAACAGCCAGTCTGAGAGGCAAGAGGAACTCGTACGACAGAAGGAAAGGACCCAAAGTTAAAAAGCGAAGAAGCGGCGCGGATGGCGAGGCTTATCCATGAACAAAAGGACGTGACCGAAAAGCGCGAATCCGGCAGGAAAGATGTCGAAGTCAGGTTCGAACGCCTGCAGAAGTAAGTGGAAGACCTCAGGAAGGAAAAGTGAGGACTCCAGTGTGAAGTTGAGGCTGCGAAACTCAAGAGGAAGGAGCTGATATGCTTTCTAAAGAAAGGAAATCGTGGCTGAAGAGGAAGACCGGTGTCACGGGCAACGGAACGAAAAGCTGGAAGATGAGGTTGGACAGCTGCGAGGAGCAAAGGAAAAATTGATTTATGAACCTGAAGAACCTGCAGGGGAAAAACAGATTCCTTGAGAAAGACAACTGGAAACTGAAGTAGCAGCTGTTCGTCTTCAAGGAAAGGCGCGATCTCCAAGGAATGGCGCTATCTTCAAGGAATGGCGCTGGCCTCACAAAGACGGATGAGATGTGAAAAATTTAAGGACAATGTTTGTTGCATGGAAAATTTAATGTTTATTTGTAATAAGTTTGCTTTGTTGATCCTTGAAGGAAGTTAAAGTTGCAGGGAAATAAATATGCTAAAATGTTTTCTTAAGAGTTTTATTGATTCGTGAAAGGAAGATGAGAGGATTGAAGAAAGCGCGAGGAAAATGACAAGATTGTTTGGAGTGCCAGGAGAAGAAGCATAGGATTCAGAGAAGCCCCAGGAGAACTGAAAGGATTCAGAGAATCCCCAGGAGAACTGAAAGGATTCAGAGAAGCCTCAGGAGAATCTGAAAGGATTCAGAGAAGCCCCAGGAGAACTGAAAGTATTCAGAGAAGCCCCAGGAGAACTGAAAGGATTCAGAGATCCCCAGGAGAACTGAAAAGGATTCAGAGAAGCCCCGCTAAAGGAGAATTGAAAGGATTTCAAGAGAAGCCCCAGGAGAAAGAACTGAAAAGTATTCAGAGAAGCCCCAGGAGAACTGAAAGGAGTCAGAGAAGCCATCAGAAGAAGCCCCTGAAAGGATTCAGAGAAAGCCCCAGGAGAACGAAAGGATTCAGAGAAGCCTCATGAAAGGAAGCCCCGGAGAACTGAAAGATCAGAGTCAGAGAAGCACCCCAGGAGAACTGAAAGGATTCAGAGAAGCCTCAGGAGAACTGAAAGTATTCAGAGAAGCCCCAGGAGAACTGAAAGGATTCAGAGAAGCCTTAGGAGAACTGAAAGTATTCAGAGAAGCCCCAGGAGAACTGAAAGGATTCAGAGAAGCCCCAGGAGAACTGAAAGGATTCAGAGAAGCCTCAGGAGAACTGAAAGGATTCAGAGAAACCTCAGGAGAACTGAAAGGATTCAGAGAAGCCCTGAGAGAATTGGAAGGATGGGCAGGCAAGGCCCGCCACGCATCCCGAGACGGGTGGGCGTGACCCACCACACGTCTTGGGACAGGTGGGCAAGGTCCGCCACACGTCCCAGGACATGCGGGCAAGGCCCGCCACGCGTCCCGGGATGGGCGGGCATGGCCTGCCACGCATTCCGGGACGGGCAGGCATGGCCCGCCATGCGTCCTGGGACGGGCAGGCGTGGCCCGCCACGTGTCCCGGGATAGGCAACAAGGCCCGCCACGTGTCCTGTAACGGGTGGGCGTGGCCCGCTATGCATCCCGTGACGGGCAGGCGAAGACAGCCACGCCTCCAGGGATGGGCAGGCGGGGCTCTCCACATGTCCCAGGATAGGTGGGCGGGACTTGCCACGCATCCCAGGACGGGAGGGTGAGGCCCGCCATGTGTCCTGGGATGGGCGGGCGGGGCTGCCACGCGTCCCGTGACGGGCGGGCGTGGCCCGCTATGCATCCCGTGACAGGTGGGCGTGGCCCGCTATGCATCCCGTGACAGGTGGGCGTGGCCCGCTATGCATCCCGTGACAGGTGGGCGTGGCCCGCTATGCATCCCGTGACGGGCGGGCGTGGCCCGCTATGCATCCCGTGACGGGTGGGCGTGGCCCGCTATGCATCCCGTGACAGGTGGGCGTGGCCCGCTATGCGTCCCGTGACAGTGGCGTGTGGCCCGCTATGCATCCCGTGACAGGCGGGCGTGGCCCGCTATGCATCCCGTGACAGGTGGGCGTGGCCCGCTATGCGTCCCGTGACAGGTGGGCGTGGCCCGCTATGCGTCCCGTGACAGGTGGGCGTGGCCCGCTATGCGTCCCGTGACAGGTGGGCGTGGCCCGCTATGCGTCCCGTGACAGGTGGGCGTGGCCCGCTATGCGTCCCGTGACAGGTGGGCGTGGCCCTCTATGCGTCCCGTGACAGGTGGGAGTGGCCCGCTATTGCGTCCCGTGACAGGTGGGCGTGGCCAGCTATGCGTCCCTGTGACAGGTGGGCGTGGCCCGCTATGCATCCCGTGACAGGTGGGCGTGGCCCGCTATGCATCCCGTGACAGGTGGGCGTGGCCCGCTATGCGTCCCGTGACAGGTGGGCGTGGCCCGCTATGCGTCCCGGGGTGCACCCCCCCCCCCCCCGGTGGGGGGCAGTGGCCCGCATAATGATGCCGTCCCAATGACAGGCAGGGGAGGCAAGCCACGCATCCCGGGATGGGCAGGCGAGGCCTGCCATGCGTCCCGGGACGGGCGGGCGTGGCCTGCCATGCGTCCCGGGACGGGTGGGTGAGGTCCGCCACGCATCCCAGGACGGGCGGGCGAGGCCAGCCACGCATCCCGGGATGGGCGGGCGAGGCCCGCCACGCGTCCCGGGATGGACAGGCGTGGCCCGCCATGCGTCCTGGGACGGGCGGGTGTGGCCTGCCATGCGTCCCGGGACGGGTGGGTGAGGCCCGACACGCCTCCCGGGACGGGCAGGTGAGGCCCGCCACTCGTCCCAGGACGGGCGGGCGAGGCCAGCCACGCATCCTGGGACATGCGGGCGAGGCCCGCCACGCGTACTGTCATGGGCGGGCATGGCCAGCCACACGTCCTGGGACCGGCAGGCGTGGCCCGCTACGTGTCCCGGGATGGGCAACAAGGCCCGCCACGTGTCCCGGGATGGGCAACAAGGCCCGCCAAGTGTCCCGTGATGGGCAGGCAGGGCCCGCCACACTTCCCGTGACGGGTGGGCATGGCCTGCTATGCATCCCGTGACGGGGAGGCGAGGCCAGCCACGCCTCCAGGGACGGGCAGGCGGGGCTCGCCACACGTCCCAGGACGGAAGGGTGAGGCCCGCCATGCGTCCTGGGATGGGTGGGCGGGGCCCGCCACGCGTCCCGTGACGGGCGGGCGTGGCCTGCTATGCGTCCCGTGACAGGCAGGGGAGGCAAGCCACGCATCCCAGGACGGGCAGGCTAGGCCTGTCGCGCATCCCGGGAGGGGCTGGCAGGCGAGGCCTGTCGCGCATCCCGGGAAGGGCGGGCGTGGCCCGCCATGCGTCCCGGGATGGACAGGCGTGGCCCGCCACGCGTCCCGGGACGGGCGGGCATGGCCTGGCATGCGTCCCGGAATGGGTGGGTGAGGCCCGCCACGCCTCCCAGGACGGGCAGGTGAGGCCCGCCACGCATCCCGGGACGGGCGGGCGAGGCCCACCACGCGTCTTGGGACAGGCGGGCGAGGTCCGCCACACATCCCAGGACGTGCGGGCAAGGCCCGCCACGCGTACCTTCATGGGCAGGCATGGCCCGCCACGCGTCGCGGGACGGGCAGGCATGGCCCGCCACGAATCCCGGGATGGGCAGGCGTGGTCCGCCATGCGTCCCGGGACGGGTGGGCGAGGCCCGCCACGTGTCCCAGGACGGGTGGGCGAGGCCCGCCGCGCGTCCTGGGATGGGCAAGCATGGCCCGCCATGCGTCCCGGGATTGTCTGGAAAGATCCAAAAACACAGCCAGCAGATTTGTGGGAAAAGTGGTCTTAAGCTAGGAGTACCTAAAGCCCACCAAGAAGCCTATATAACCCCTCCGACCTGCCCTTCTTACCATATACACTAGGTCTAGGCGTTAATGGATTATTTTCCCACCAGACCGGACATGCCAATCTCCCCAATGCTTTAAAGGTGGGGGTAAAAGTGGCTGCTCTTCTAGCAAATAACCAAAAATGAATGATACTGGGAAGACGAGGCGATCAAAAACCGTAAATATATATATATATATATATATATATAATATATATATATATATATATATATATATATATATATATATATATATATATATATACATGAGAGATTTTTAGATCCGCCATTGCCATACCATCTCAATCGTGACTCTCTTATCACTTCTGTAATCTTTACTAAGTCTTCCCTTCGTCTAATTTCATCATTTTCCAATCTCTCAAAGAGCAATACTCCCATAATCCACTCAGCATTCGCATCTCTGTTCTCTGAATCTTTACTTCCTCTTTGCTTTTTAGAGCCCATGTTTCTGCTCCATACATTAACGCTGGTCTTATTACAGTGTTATATATCCTGACTTTTAGCTTGATTGGCATTTTCTTATCACATACTACTCTAGCTATCTTTCTCCATGCAGCTTTTATCCTACTGCCTTCGATAATGACACCTATGGATAATATTAAATAAAAGTATTTGAGTCTTTATCAGACGATATTACAGAGTTTACGAAAGTAATATAAACGAAAACACAAGTAATGGGTAAAGCAGGGCTTACTAAATGGACGTAGTCATGGTCAACCTCTCTTCCCGGTTTAGACAACAATTTCAGTTTTATTTCCCATTCTATTCTGTCTCGCAGTAGTATACACGAGCGTTCATGTAACGATGTATATTTTGAGATGTGGAGCCTCACTACACAACATTCTTCTTGAATACGAATCACTAAGATGAAATGTGAAGTTGGTCTAGTGCTTACATTTCAGACCACATCTGTCTGCAAAGGTATTTTATATATACTCGCAGATTGTGCTTCATCTGAGGATAAAGGGTTTCATTCTTTATCTATTATAATGGAATAAATAAATATAACAGTTCCATCACTATACAAAGATTCATTGCTCGCACTAAGTGGCCAAGGTCGCCTGGGTACATTCTTTGTAGAATTTAAAAAAAACTTATGATCCTTAACAGGAGTAAATAATAATTATACATTTATGTGATTCTGGATGACCTATAATATTCCTCAATCCCGCCCCCCCCCCCCCCCCACCCCACCCCCCACAAGCCCCAGCCCCCGTCTCCACCGGCCACCGCCCTTTATTTGGGATAAAGAGCCGGGCGTGATGGTATGAACCATAGATCTCTCTCTGTATATCTATGGTATGGGCAATTATATAAGTGCTTTTTCCAAAGAATAAGTATACTTGATGCACCTTTCATTAGCCAATAAATGAAACAAATTCGTTATATCCCCTACGAATGTTAACTGATACTGAGCTGACCATTTTTTTTTTTTATACGTATAGGTAAACCATAAGCTAAAAAAAAATCTGTATACAGGACATTTTTTCAAACAATTTCTAGTGTTCGGTGCGAATTGCATTTACAAATAATACGAATTGCTCTACGCACTTTGGATTTATTTTACGAAGTGACACATATTTATTACGTCCCTCCAAACTATTATAAGGCATTCACATCTGACGTGCTTTAGTCATGTCTTCAATGGATGACAGTGCTAAAGGGACGGCATGTCTGCTGTTCCGTGCGAATTGCATTTCCAAATAATGCGAAGATTTCTAGGCACTTTGGATTTATTTGAACTAAATTATACATAATTATTACATCCCCTCCAAACTATAATGCATTCACGTCAGATGGGACATCAGTCATGTCTTTTTTAATGAATGGATGACGTACTAGAGGCACGGCGTGACGTACGTCACCCGGGAAAGTGGAAACAAAACAAGATCCTCCACCTCCGTATCAATGTTGCCGAAGAGCGGAATTTTCGTCAGCTGTCCATGTTTGTATGCCGATGCGGATTCCACATCTGCATTTTCAGCAGCAATTTCTTCGTGGCGCATTCATGTAAATTTATCATATACAAATTGCAATATTTTTTTTTACTTTTAAACAATTTCTCATTCAAATACAATATTATAAAAGATAAGACTCTTATCAGAATATGACGGTGATATGATTAATGTACATCAATCTGTTATAATAAAATTATTTCCTACATGATTCAATAAGTTATATACCGATACATAAATGCTGTTATGCTTATTACAAACTTATCTGTAAATATATCTGTGACAAATATGAAAGGAGAAAATAATACTTCACACACACACACACACACACACACACACACACACACACACACACACACACACACACACATATATATATATATATATATATATATATATATATATATATATATACTATACGTATATAGGATACATATACAGTGCATGTATATAGATATATGAAAAATATAATGTATATAAATATGCATATATATATATATATATATATATATATATATATATATATATATATATAGTATACATATATATACGTATATAGTATTTGTATATATGTATAAGTATATATATGTATATATATATATATATATATATATATATATATATATACTTATACATATATATATAAAACATACATAAATGTATGTGTATATATATGTATATATACATATATATATATGCGTGTATATGTTTATGTATATATATATATATATATATATATATATTATACATACATATATAAAGTATATATATATATATAGTAATGTACCTTAAGTATAACGAAATTGATATAAATCGTTCAAATCCCTTGCGCGAAGTTCATGATCATCATATCCTACGAATAGATGCAGTAAACAAGTGATCAATTACCTCCACAATCTCCTATGGGCATACAGTTTTTATCGCTAGTAGGTAGTACGCTAAACGAGTGCGATACTCAGTGTTTTCTAAGGATTTTTAGTGCCAGAATTCTCGCTTTTAATTAATTTGCTATGTACAAAGGAAATGTCCAGAGTTTCAAAAATATATCTTTGGAGCTCACGTTTCATAGACAATGAAACGTCTAATATTATATATACCTGCATCTCTACAAAACTCGTAAAGATCAAGTGGCAACCATAATTATGCGGACTAAGTATTCTATCTTCCCAGATCGCCAATCCATTATCATGCATATGAGTTCATTGTTTTATCCCGTTCGATACTTTTTAGTGACCATATACAGCAGATGGCCTTTAAATGAAGAAAACATGAGTGGCCGCAAATCGCGTATTTATATATCGAATTTTTCCCCCAGAAACCTGCTATTTTCCAAAGAAGAAACTGAAGTTGAAATTTGTGAAACTCAGGACAACAATGAATTAGTGGATTCATATGATTCACATGATTACATATTAAAAGTCCTTTTTCCTGAAGATTACTCATCTTCAGACGAAGCTGATGATGTAAAAAAAAAAAAAAAAACTGAAAATGAGCAAGACAATAGTGTTATGTTATGTGACACGCAACCTCAAAATGTTAATAATGAAGACGAGGAACAGTGCACGATTATATCGTCAGATAATGATGAACACATCAATGCAGACCATAGTGTTATAATATGTGACACACAGCCTCAAAATGTTAATAATGATGCCGAGGAACAGTGCATAATTATATGGTCAAATAGTGACGAACACATCGATTCAGATGTTACACATCAATGACAGATTCGGATGAAACATTGTTCACAATTAGAAAATTAAATAATTTAGTTTACCAAGTAAGGTGAGAATTTCGTTTTCTTTGTTTTCGTATAGAAGGCCAAAAGTAAACAAGTATGAAGTATCACTTGAAAAACGTAACTAAGCGTTTGCGGAAACTTATGCGGATACAACGGCAACAGCAAGAAAATGACGACCTAACAACGTGAACCGTATAAAAGAGCTCCGAAGAGGAGATTCAAAGAAGGGTATTTCTACGGAAGCAGTCCGCACGGACTGCAAGGAACGTAACCGCGGATACGACATCTACTAAGAATTGGGGGCCGTCCAAAATGTATTTCGCCGTGTTTAGTACTGGCCCTTGGGTGTTAATTACAGTCGTCCGAATAAATATTACTTAAAATTCTTGTTCAGTAGGTAAAACTGCATAGAAAAACCGCAACTGCCATAGTCAAGGCCGCCGCGGATAAGTACCCTAGATCTACCCTGATGTGGATGATTACTTACGATTGATTAGGCCGTTTACCAGAGGATCGACTTTGGTAGTTTTCCTTACTACCATGACTACAGCAGAGCGCGATTTCTGTGTACTTCAAGTCTTCTTTGAATCTCCTCTTCGGAGCTCTTTTCAGGGTCGATTCGATCGTTCGTGACCTACGGTTATACAATTTCTGGACGTTTAACTCTTCGTAGACATCTATTGCTTTTTTCAGCTGTTGAAACCTGAAAACATCTGTTTTTTCGGCGAAAACTGATGTTTATTACACGGTTCAGAGGAGATTCAAAGAAGATAATACACAGATTAGTTTAGTTTTATTTTTCATGTGTATAGTCAAAACCTAAGTATGGTTAAGTATTGTGAGGAATTCCTCTCACAACGATTTTATTTTCTAATGTTTTTGTGTATTCATTTGTTTCCGTACTATTTGTCTTTTATTATAGTTATTAGTGTTTGTCTCATAAGAAATTATTGATTTTCACTGCGTAATGCTGACTGTCAGGTAATCGACAGGCGGGAACTATGTTACTGTATTTGTATTCATGTGAAAACCAAATATATTTGCATGCCCATATATTTTGTAAAGATATGTACGTCTATATTGCATGACATAATAAGGGTGAAAGAACCACATCTACTCGAGAATGACACTCTTAACATTATTTTATCTGATTTTGCTATGTTCTAGTACGTAGCATTTGTGGTGCGCTTAGCACCGAAAAGATGGTTTTACACAAAGACGAAGTCTTTTGACATAAACGTCAGTAGACGTTTTAGTAACGAAGTATAATTACTGTTTTAGTTATGATAATTCATTTGTCCTTATATATATGAAATTGCTCTTGGTGAGTGTATTGCGCATATCATGTATGGTAGGAGTTGAAGGTGTTATTGGGTCTTGTTTGCGCCTCTCGCCAGAGAAGCCATTAGGAGAGGTCAAGTGATCGGAGGGGAAAAGAAGGGAAGTAGTTCGCCCCTCTGTGGGTGTGTATGCGCTTGTGCGTAGTACACAGTATGGGCGTGATATCGCCCAAAATTGTATTGACACACACCACCAATTAGTTCACTACATTTAATTAATATGTTGAAGTTGCACACTTATTATATTTGGAATTTATTTTTGACAACGAACTTGATAATTATTGTAGTTTTTCATGTTCATGAAAACCTTGTAAGTTAGTTCTGCATTCGTGGTAATTGTATAACTTGTCTCTTTTTCCCACCAATTAATTCACTACATTTAATTAATATGTTGAAGTTGCACACTTATTATATTTGGAATTTATTTTTGACAACGAACTTGATAATTGTATAACTTGTCTCTTTTTCCCAACAAAACCCGAATGCAGGACGGAACGAACAGCTTCTTGGCTCAACTTTTGAAGTGACCTGTTATCTAGTGTTGTGTAGTGATGTGTGTGTGGATTTAGAAAGGGCGATTGCCTTGATTCTTTGAATTTTGTCGTAATTTGTTTATTTGAGTGCCATTGAGTGATTAATTTCATTTGTCACTTATATGTTATTACTCTTTGATATATTTAACCTTTAGTTATTAAATTAATTTTAACTGTAAATTTATCAAATGCGTTTCAATATCCCTTGATTTTATTTAATTTTTCCTGTTTCAGTTTTGTGGATGGTGAATGAGATAACACAGCGGTCCTCTAAGGTCTGAAAATCAACCAGTGAGTACTCGCAACATTTTTAAGAGAGAGAGAGAGAGAGAGAGAGAGAGGCGCGTACCTCTGGTCGTATCTCCTATAGCAGCGACTTATGATCTGAGTTCATGTCTACAAGGACTGCTCAGGAGTGAAAGTACTTAATTTTGGTACTATTCATTAATGATATTAGTGTGTTATCCTCGTTAATAATGAATTTGGTTGAGAGATATCTCCCCGTAATTTAGAAACCGCAAAGGGAGTTTTGTGGAGTTGTTACGTAAGGCTTTTAGCGGTTTTTGACCAAGTAACAACGTTAAGCATAATACAGCCCACTATAAGTCCATCTTTTTCGCCACAAGTATTATTGTGATTTTTTTTTTCATTTACTGTCAAAATGTTTTGGTGTGGCGAAAAAGATGGACTTATAGTGGACTGTATTATAATGCTTAACGTTGTTACTTGGTCAAAACCCGCTAAAAGCCTTACGTAACAACTCCACAAAACTCCCTTTGCGGTTTCTAAATTACGGGAAGATATCTCTCAACCCAATTTATTATTAACGAGGATAACACACCAATATCATTAATGAATAGCACCACAATTAAGTACTTTCACTCCTGAGCAGTCCTTGTAGACATGAACTCAGATCATAAGTCGCTATACGAGATACGACGAGAGGTATGCGCCTCTCTCTCTTTCTCTCTCTCTCTCTAAATGTTGCGAGTACTCACGGGTTGATTTTCAGACCTTAGAGGACCGCTGTGTTATCTCGTTTCTAAAAGTTATTTGCATAACCTTAAAGTATGAACACAATAAAGGTTTATCAGATCAATTTATATTCACCATCCACAAAACTGAAACATAGGAAAAATGAAATAAAATCGAGGGATATTGAAACGCATTTGATAAATTTACAGTTAAAATTAATTTAATAACTAAAAGTTGAACATATCAAAGAGTAATAACATAAGTGACATATGAAATTAATCACTCAATGGGAATTGTAAATCAATGGCACTCAAATAAAACAAATTACGACAAAATTAAAAAAATCAGGGCAATCGCCCTTTCTAAATCCACACACACATCACTACACAACACTAGATAACAGGTCACCTCAAAAGTTGAGCCAAGAAGCTGTTCGTTCCGTCCTGCATTCGGGTTTTGTTGGGAAAAAGAGACAAGTTATACAATTACCACGAATGCAGAACTAACTTACAAGGTTTTCATGAACATAAAAAAACTTTACAATAATTGTGAGGAATTCCTCTCACAACGATTTTATTTTCTAATATTTTTTTGTATCCACTTGTTTCCATGCTATTTGTCTTTTATTATAGTTATTAGTGTCTGTCTCATAAGAAATTATTGATTGATTTTCACTGCGTATTGCCGTCTGTCAGGTAATCGACAGACAGGAACTATGTGTTACTGTATTTGTATTCATGTGAAAACCCAATATATTCGCATGCCCATATATTTTGTAAAGATATGTACGTCTACATTGCATGACATAATAAGGGTGAAAGAACCACATCTATTCGAGAATGACATTTAATATTATATTATCTGTGGTGCGGTTAGCACCGAAAGGATGGTTTTACACAAAGACGAAGTCTTTTGACATAAACGTCAGTAGACGTTTTAGTAACGAAGTATAATTACTGTTTTAGTTATGATAATTCATTTGTCTTTATATATATGAAATTGTTCTTGATGAATGTATTGCGCATATTACGTATGGTAAGAGTTGGTGTCATTGGGTCTTGTTTGTGCCTCTCGCCAGAGAAGCCATTAGGAGAGGTCAAAAGATCGGGAGGGGAAAAGAAGGGTAGCAGTTCGCCCCTCTGAAGTCTGAACGCTCCTTTGCGTGCACATCTAGGGGCGTGTATGCGTATGTGCGTAGTACACTGTATGTATGGACATGATATCGCCCAAAACTGTATTGACACACACCACCAATTAATTCACTACATTTAATTAATATGTTGAAGTTGCACACTTATTATATTTGGAATTTATTTTTGACAACGAACTTGATAATTATTGTAAAGTTTTTTATGTTCATGAAAACCTTGTACGTCAGTTCTACATTCGTGATAATTGAATAACTTGTCTCTTTTCCCCAACAAAACCCGAATGCAGGACGGAACGAACAGCTTCTTGGCTCAACTTTTGAAGTGACCTGTTATCTAGTGTTGTGTAGTGATGTGTGTGTGGATTTTAGAAAGGGCGATTGCCCTGATTCTTTGAATTTTGTCGTAATTTGTTTCATTTGAGTGCCATTGATTTACAATTCCCCTTGAGTGATTAATTTCATTTGTCACTTATATGATATTACTCTTTGATATATTTAACTTTTAGTTATTAAATTAATTTTAACTTTACATTTATCAAATGCTTTTCAATATCCCTCGATTTTATTTCATTTTTCCTATGTTTCAGGTTTGTGGATGGTGAATATAAATTGACCTGATAAACCTTTATTGTGTTCATACTTTAAGGTTATGCAAATAACTTTTAGAAACGAGATAACACAGCGGTCCTCTAAGGTCTGAAAATCAACCAGTGAGTACTCGCAACACTTTTAAGAGAGAGAGAGAGAGGCGCGTACCTCTGGTCGTATCTCCTATAGCAGCGACTTATGATCTGAGTTCATGTCTACAAGGACTGCTCAGGAGTGAAAGTACTTAATTTTGGTACTATTCATTAATGATATTGGTGTGTTATCCTCGTTTATAATGAAATGGGTTGAGAGATATCTCCCCGTAATTTAGAACCCGCAAAGGGAGTTTTGTGGAGTTGTTACGTAAGGCTTTTAGCGGTTTTTGACCAAGTAACAACGTTAAGCATAATACAGTCCACTATAAGTCCATCTTTTTCGCCACAAGCATTATTGTGATTTTTTATATTTTCATTTACTGTCAAAATGTTTTGGTGTGGCGAAAAAGATGGACTTATAGTGGACTGTATTATAATGCTTAACGTTGTTACTTGGTCAAAAACCGCTAAAAGCCTTACGTAACAACTCCACAAAACTCCCTTTGCGGTTTCTAAATTACGGGGAGATATCTCTCAACCCAATTCATTATTAACGAGGATAACACACTAATATCATTAATGAATAGTACCAAAATTAAGTACTTTCACTCCTGAGCAGTCCTTGTAGACATGAACTCAGATCATAAATCGCTATACGAGATACGACGAGAGGTACGCGCCTGCCTCTCTCTCTCTCTCTCTCTAAATGTTGCGAGTACTCACGGGTTGATGTTCAGACCTTAGAGGACCGCTGTGTTATCTCTTCTCTAAAAGTTATTTGCATAACCTTAAAGTATGAACACAATAAAGGTTTATCAGGTCAATTTATATTCACCATCCACAAAACTGAAACATAGGAAAAATGAAATAAAATCGAGGGATATTGAAAAGCATTTGATAAATGTAAAGTTAAAATTAATTTAATAACTAAAAGTTAAATATATCAAAGAGTAATATCATATAAGTGACAAATGAAATTAATCACTCAAGGGGAATTGTAAATCAATGGCACTCAAATGAAACAAATTACGACCAAATTCAAAGAATCAGGGCAATCGCCCTTTCTAAATCCACACACACATCACTACACAACACTAGATAACAGGTCACCTCAAAAGTTGAGCCAAGAAGCTGTTCGTTCCGTCCTGCATTCGGGTTTTGTTGGGAAAAAGAGACAAGTTATACAATTACCACGAATGCAGAACTAACTTACAAGGTTTTCATGAACATAAAAAACTTTACAATAATTATCAAGTTCTTTGTCAAAAATAAATTCCAAATATAATAGTGTGCAACTTCAACATTTTAATTAAATGTAGTGAATTAATTGGTGGTGTGTGTCAATACAATTTTGGGCGATATCACGCCCATACAGTGTACTACGCACATACGCATACACACCCACAGAGGGGCACGCAAAGGAGCGTTCAAAGGGGCGAACTACTTCCCTTCTTTTCCCCTCCGATCTCTTGACCCCTCCTAATGGCTTCTCTGGCGAGAGGCGCAAACAAGACCCAATAACACCTTCAACTCTTATCATACGTAATATGCGCAATACATTCACCAAGAGCAATTCCATATATATAAGGACAAATGAATTATCATAACTAAAACAGTAATTATACTTCGTTACTAAAACGTCTACTGACGTTATATCAAAAGACTTTGTCTTTGTGTAAAACCATCTTTTCGGTGCTAACCACACCTCATATACTACGTACCTACATGCTAGAACATAGCAAAATCAGATAAAATAATGTTAAGAGTGTCATTCTCGAGTAGATGTGGTTCTTTCACCCTTATTATGTCATGCAATATAGACGTACATATCTTAACAAAATATATGGGCATGCGAATACATTTGGTTTTCACATGAATACAAATACAGTAACATAGTTCCTG
Source organism: Macrobrachium nipponense (assembly GCF_015104395.2). Lineage (NCBI taxonomy): Eukaryota > Metazoa > Arthropoda > Malacostraca > Decapoda > Palaemonidae > Macrobrachium > Macrobrachium nipponense. Next base: position 49,897,565 of record NC_087219.1, on the reverse strand, counting down.
TCTGCCGATTACCTGACAGACGGCAATACGCAGTGAAAATCAATCAATAATTTCTTATGAGACAGACACTAATAACTATAATAAGAGGCAAATAACATGGAAACAAGTGAATACACAAAAACATTAGAAAATAAAATCGTTGTGAGAGGAATTCCTCACACCCTCCCCCTCCAAAAATTCATACAACACATGTATAGTGTCCTTATAAAGCTCCTTCTCGAATCAACTGTTTTCTTTGCTCATTGGCCTTAGCAGCAGTTCTTCTCATGGGCTGACGATCAGACATCACTTGCAGTGGCGGAAAACCTGTTGAGGTCGTAGGGTCATCCTCCGCAACACACTCTAGGCCGCCTCCGACGTCCTTGGTTTCGGCCCTCTCCATCGTCTTCTTTGTCGTTTTGTTTATATGGCTAGCCTCGTTTAAGGCCTCGATGGTCTCGCCTACTTCATTCTGTCCTCTTTCTGTTGTTGATTCCTCTCTGACATTACATTCGAGTGGAATGACTTGATTCAATGGTCTCGTAAAGTTTCCACTTGCTGTTTTTATCTCGACTGTCCTTACAACATTATCAGGACCTGCGTGGAGTTTCTCGATGATTCCTAAAGGGTACTTGTGTCTTTTACAATTTACAATTATCATTTACTATAAGGACCAAATCTCCTAATGCTTAATGGACAGATGGTTGAAGACTCTATGTTTCTGTGCCTCTCTCTAAGAGAAGACAAATAGTCAAGTAGCCACAATTTCTCAAACTTTCTTAGCGTCTCACACAGTCTTGCATAGTTCTCCCTCAATTCGACGTTCTCATTGAAAGGTACAGTGATGCTCTTATCTCATGCGACATGACTCCATAGGATTTCGTTCAAAATTCACTAACTGGCAACCTAGCATGCTCCATATTTATCTTTTATTTCAATGCGAAAACGCGAGTATCGCATACAATAAGGCCATGATATGTTTCATGAGAATAAAATCTGTCATATATTTAAAAATTGTAAGAAAATGTCACGTGTAGCCAAATTTCAGAAAAACCCTTACGAAACATTTTCAAAACTTTCGTTCACTCATTGCTGAAGCATTTGACCAAAACGAAGTCGCCCTCAAACCTCAGTTCAAATGTTAAATAAATAAAAAAGAACGAAAAAAATTGTCGTAACATTAATAATGCTTCCAAAGCAAACATAAAATTTGAAATAGTCCTATTTGATTGCTTTAACCCTCAACGCTGAAAAAATGTAAATATGTATATACAAAAGTAGAATGCGCCCACCGATATCAACGTGTGAGGGGAGCATGTGTGACGTATCAGTGTCGGTGCAACAACAACCACCTGTTATATAAGTAGGTCTACAATGAGTAGCGACCATTAAATTATCTTGAAAACATTTACTTTATGTGTGAAAGGAATATTTGGGTTTTCATACATAATAATTTGTTATCTTTCTTAAATATTTCAAAACTGATAGCATACTAGCAAATATTTGCCAATTTGTCAAAGCCAAGATATTATTCCTAGGCCTAGGTGTTAGATTTCTTTACTTTACACTTAACATTCACATCTCTATATTAACAATTTCTGGCCAGAAAGCAAATGAGGTTATCTACATATTCTTGCACTTCAAGTTACCTTATGAAAGAATAAATTATACACCAAAAGCGAGCAGAAGGACTTTTAAGAAAATAATATTGTAAACCAGTTGAAAAAAAGTGTTCCATATGCCTTGATATTAATACTTATGATATTTCGATTAGTAACCATCTTCTCCATATAACCAAAATCATCATCTTTTATTCCTCAAAGAACAGGTAATTTCTACAAATAAAAACAATAGTAAAGATTACATCTCAGAAAGCTTAGATTATTTTTCTAGGCCTATAAATCATTTTGCAACATACAGGCAGCTTAAACACAGCCTGAAACTTCAACATTCAAAGAAAACTGGTTATAATTCGTATTCCTCAAAGAACAGGTGATCTCTACAAATAAATTCATTAGTAACAGATTACATCTCAGATGGCTTAGATTATTTTTTTAGGCCTATAAAACATTTTCCAACATACAGGCAGCTTAAACGCAGCCGAAATCTTCAACATTCAAATAAAACTTGTTTTAATTCATATTCCTACATTGAAATTGTTGTTATGACTGTTGAATTTATTAGGTCTACTGTCATAATGCTACAGACACGGCTATGTTGACCAGTCCGAGGAGCATGTTAGGTGTGCTTTCATTGCTGGCACCGCTAACCTTATCACACCACACTTGAACTGAGCAACGTAAAGATAAAAAAAAATAAAGAAATCAATTCAAATCACACAAATTAAGAATTATACCAATGCATAAAAGGGATATATCTATTTAATCATAAGGAAAATAAGGCTAGCTGTGAATTCGCAAACTTTTCGACATGAATGACATTACAAATTAAAAAAGAAAAAAAATAGCACTACTTGGCAACATCACGTTGAGTCTGAGAATATGGACGATACAAAAAGAATCATGTCGCATGAGATTTGAGCCCCACTGTACGTCGACGAACTTGTTCAAAGGAGGATAGCTCTGCCGTATAAGAGTCTGGCAGGGGTGAGCGCGATGTCGGCGTTATCTTCGTTGACATATGTTAGTGGCCTGTTATTGATGATGTCCTCGGCCTCGGCGACGATGGTATTGAGTTCTATAAACGAGACTCCTTTTCTGTACAGGGCCCTTTGTAAGCACGATTTCACCACTCCGATCAGTCTCTCGTAAAAGCCGCCTTTCCATGGTGATCGGGGTGTTATGTAGTACTTCCATTCTAAATTATGATCCGTCAGATAATTTCTTACTTCGGGCTCCTCGCTGATATCTCTAAAAAAAAAACTTACTTGCTGCAATGAAGTTTGGCGCATTATCACTTATTAAAACTTTCGGAAGTCCGTTTCTTGCCGCGAATTGTCTAAAAACAAAGAGGAATTCTTGTGCATTCATGGATTTGCACACATATAGGGCAACTACTCTTGACGTAACGCATGTAAACAACAAGACATACCTTCTCGTTCTCTGCTTCATTTTCAGACACATCAATATTCCCCATATAGTCGACGTTAACACAGGAAAAAGAGATTTGATGCTTAACTCGTTCGGGTGGTAACGGGGGAAATCCAGGCAGACTTAGAGGTTGATTTTGTGCTTTCTTGCACAATAAGCACTCTTCCAGGATCTTCTTAACGGACTGTCTCATTTTTCCCGCCCAAAACTGTTGTCTCAATATAACCACAAGTGTATTCGTGTTGCAGTGCAAGTTGAGTATGTGATAATGAAACACTATAAGTTGCCATAAGGGGTGTCAACTGGCGACGTATACCGGATGCTTAGCGAATTCTGGCATTTCTACATTATGAAGTCTTCCTTGGCATCGAATGACTCCACTTTCATCAACATAAAGTCCTCATTGTCTGATAAGATTCCTTAACTCAGAGGGAACACTAGAACTCGTTTGTAACCCATTAGTCAATGCATAATATAGCGTTGGGAAAGCTTAACGCTGCATGATTCTGATTAAAACAAGTAAATCATTACTTTCCCTGAATTTATCAGGAAATATTCCTCTCCCAAACAAGATCAATCTACCTACAATCCTTAATGCGTGTTTCAATGAGGAGAACTCAGAACAATTAAATACAAGTACATCATCATCAGGGTTTCTCAAAACTGGTTCTACAATAATTTCATTTACATTAACAGACTCTATGTAAACTACATCTTCTTGTTCTGGAAACTTATTTTTGTCAATAATCCAGGTCGGGCCATGAAACCACAAACCTGATTTACTCAAAAGAGACATTGAAATACCTCGTGTAACTAAATCAGCAGGATTATCCTCGCTCTTAACATATAACAACCTGATGTTATGACTGGACTTCAAGTCCTTGATTTCCTTTACTCTGTTGATAACAAATACTTCTTTAGATCTTTCATAAAATACCCAGCTCAGAGCTACTTGAGAGTCACTCCAAACAGTACAATCTGAAAATGTATCCCCAAAAATCTCTAACAAATGAACAGCTAGGCGCATGCCTATAGTCAAAGCAGGTAATTCTTGACCAGGAATAGTGAGTGAGGGGCTCGGGGTTACTCGAGACTTACTAATTACCAAGTGACTTGTGTGCTTACGGCTAACAACATACGCACAGGCTCCATAAGCCACATGAGAGGCATCAACAAATACATGTAAGAAGGTTATATTGACTGGATGTGTCACATGTGTATTCAAGAAAATCAAAGTCCGGGGGAAACTTGTGTAGTTTCGCGTGCAAACACGGAATATTTTGAGGATGCAGTCGCAATGAGTGAAGGAATAGGAAAAGACAATGGAAGACGTCTTTCGCCCTGCTTCTGATATTGTTGACGAGGTACTTCGGGAGCAAGTAAATCCTACCATTCCTCTTTCATGTCTACCAGCTCCATTAAATCTTGCTAGGAAGGGAAATCGTAAACGGAAGGCAAACCGACCACGAGAACCGCAAGACCTCGATTTCGAAATTAGCGATGCCCACTTTCCTGAACACTTTTTGGAATGGGACATTACTGTCGGAGAAAGACGGCATTTGATATTTGCCACAGATGATCAACTTAAGTTACTGCCTTAAGCGAAGCAGTGGTATGCCGATGCTACTTTCAAAATAGTACCCAAACCATTTACACAACTGTTCAGCATTCTTGCTTTGTGAAATATGATGGGCAATTGAAGCAAGTTCTCCTCTTGCTTGCGCTTATGTCAGGAAAAAGGAGCAGAGGACTACAAAAAAGTTCTTTGTGAAATAAGAGAGCTGATAGGTGAGCATGCCCTTAAAGTTGAAGAAGTTTTGATTGACATTGAAGGCAGTGTATGGCGTGCTATTCCCGTCATTTTACCAAATGTTACGATCCGTGGTTGTGCTTTCCACTGGGGCCAGGCGGTATGGAGGAAAGTGCAAAAATTAGGCCTTCAAAGTTCTCACACAAACGACGTCGGCACTTACAAATTTTTAAGGCAGTTGTTGTCGCTCCCATATATGCCACAGGGACATATAGAAGAGCTTTTTATCAGGTTTTATAGGAAAGCTGCAGGGGTGAATGAACTCATAAGCCTTTTAAATTATGTGAAAGACACGTGGATCAGTTCTGTAACATGGCCTCCTACACGTGGTGAGTCTTCGGTTGGAGCATCAGAACAAATAATGATGTTGATGGAAGGCATAACAGAATAAACTTAAAGGCAAGGGAAGGAAACTTAAATTTTTATTTACTTTTAAAGCTCCTACATGATGAGGCAAAGAGTTCATTTACAGGTTATTTATAAAGACTACTCTTTCTATTTTCAAACTGTGTTTTACTTACCCCAGAGATTTATTTACAAGGTTACTTGGAAAGAGATAAACGAGACCTTTCTCAGGTCTGATCTCGAAAGAGAGAACAAAACACAATGAAAGAAAATAACACACAATATAATAAAAAATAGTTTTAACAAAGTAAATTTGGATGTGGGCCGAGTTGGTATATACTAGTGGGCTGGGCTAGTAGTGGGCCAAGTTGGCAATGGACCGAGTTGGTAGTCACAATGGGCCGACTTAGCGATGGGACGAGTTGGACTACTTCCCCAAGAAGCGTCTCTAGTTCTCCCGCCTCTCGCAAGCAGTAACTTACTTCACGTGTTAATACTGGAGGGAAAACTTATGGAGGATTTGAACACTAAAAAAACATCAACTTGAATTATTATGAAGAAAAGGGATAAGAACATAGACTACACTTAACAAAACTTATTTACAGTTTCTATAAGGCTTATGTTATTTGTACTTGACGAATTTTTCTTTGTAGGCCATGTACTTGCAAGAGCAAAAGAGATTACCTACTGTCTACTTTGTATATTTTGTATTATGTCTCTTTGTGGACAAATTTGTACCAATAATTGTATATTTTTGTCAATAAAATTACTAACTAACTACTTGTGATAATAGCACTGTTCAGGACAAGTCACACGTACGATTTTATCAATTGTTCTCTGTCAATGCCATACTATCTATACGCATACAAGACAACGACTAGGAAGCTGGCGTTCGACTGGCGGTTGGGGGCCCGCTGGTTGTTCTCTAGCCCACTAGAAGTCGACAGAACTGAGCAAGACCCAACAAAAGGACTAGACCATACAAGACAACGACTAGGAAGCTGGCGTTCGACTGGCGGTTGGGGGCGGCTGATTGTTCTCGGGCCTACTAGAAGAAGACAGAACTGAGCATGACCCAACAAAAGGACTAGGCAACACAAGAGAACAACTAGGAAGCTGGCGTTCGATTGGCGGTTGGGGGCCGCTGGTTGTTCTCTAGCCTACTAGAAGAAGACAGAACTGAGCAAGACCCAACAAAAGGACTAGGCCATACAAGACAACGACTAGGAAGCTGGCGGTTGGGGGGCCGCTGGTTGTTCTCTAGCCTACTAGAAGTCGACAGAACTGAGCAAGACCCAACAAAAGGACTAGACCATACAAGACAACGACTAGGAAGCTGGCGTTCGACTGGCGGTTGGGGGCGGCTGATTGTTCTCTGGCCTACTAGAAGAAGACAGAACTAGGACTAGGCCACACAAAAGGACTAGGCCACACAAGAGAACGACTAGGAAGCTGGCGGTTGGGGGGCCGCTGGTTGTTCTCTGGAATACTAGAAGACAGAACTGAGCAAGACCCAACAAAGGGACTAGACCATACAAGAGAACTACTAGGAAGCTGGCGTTCGACTGGCGGTTGGGAGGCGCTGGTTGTTCTCTAGCCTACTAGAAGAAGACAGAACTGAGCTGGACCCAACAAAAGACTAGGCCATACAAGAGAATGACTAGGAAGCTGGCGTTCGACTGGTGGTTGGGAGGCGCTGGTTGCTCTCTAGCCTACTAGAAGAAGACAGAACTGAGTAAGACCCAACAAAAGGACTAGGCCATACAAGAGAACGACTAGGAAGCTGGCGTTCGACTGGCGGTTAGGGGGGCCGCTAGTTTTTCTCTAGCCTACTAGAAGAAGACAGACTGAGCAAGACCCAACAAAAGGAATAGGCCATACAAGAGAACGACGAGGAAGCTGGTAGTTAGGGGTCAAGACCCAACAAAAGGACTAGACCATACAAGAGAACGACTAGGAAGCTGGCGTTTAACTGGCGGTTAGGGGGGCCGCTAGTTTTTCTCTAGCCTACTAGAAGAAGACAAAACTGAGCAAGACCCAACAAAAGGAATAGGCCATACAAGAGAACGACGAGGAAGCTGGTAGTTAGGGGTCAAGACCCAACAAAAGGACTAGGCCTTACAAGAGAACGACTAGGAAGCTGGCGTTCAACTGGTGGTTAGGGCCCGCTAGTTTTTCTCTAGCCTACTAGAAGAAGACAGAACTGAGTAAGACCCAACAAAAGGACTAGGCCATACAAGAGAACGACTAGGAAGCTGGCGTTCGACTGGCGGCTGGGGGCCACTGGTTGTTCTCTAGCCTACTAGAAGTATACAGAACTGAGCAAGACCCAACAAAAGGACTAGACCATACAAGACAATGACTAGGAAGCTGGCGTTGGACTGGCGGTTGGTGGGCTGCTGGCTGTTCTCTAGCCTACTAGAAGAATACAGAACTGAGCAAGACCCAACAAAAGGACTAGGCCATACAAGAGAACGACTAGGAAGCTGGTGTTCAACTGCCGGTTAGGGGGCCGCTGGTTGTTCTCTAGCCTACTAGAAGAAGACACAACTGAGCAAGACCCAACAAAAGGACTAGGAAAGTGTGACTGAGGGTGGGCTTGGCAACTGGATTAAGTTTATTTGGGGGCGGGGGCGGGAGATTTTGCCTACTTGTATTTTAAGCTTGTGATCCCGCCACAACACTGTTTACCGAGGCTTGATAGGGTTTGATATCTTTGCCTTTCGTTTACGATGTCACTTCTGATTTTCCCCGATTTGGATTGTATATCGATTGTTTTTGGGACTTCCCTTTTATCGTCGAGAGGAGATGGTAGAACCTCATCAAGGAAATCATTACCTCAATCTCCGCTTCATCAGCCTCGCCTCCAACAGCTGCTGGTTGAGATGTCAGCATGATTTGTTCCTGTGCTATGTGCAACGAAGGATGAGTACCCTCAAAATGATATTCTTTTTGTTCTAGCTGTAGGGAAGTGCAATGCAATGCCATACAGAGGTGTAAAGAATATAAGGATTAGTTCTTTAGATCACTTAGAAGACTACCTTAGTTGTCGGAATCTCTAGTTTCTGAGAGCAAATGGAAAATAGCAGCAAAATTGTGAGTTAAGCAAAGAAGAGCTAGGGTGGGAACAGTTCAGAAATTGGAGGACAGAATGTCTAACTTGTTTGCTAATTTCATGACCAAGCTAATTGAATTAGAGATAGATGTAGTAGCGTAGGTGTTACTAATCATTCTCTTTTTGCTCCCCTACCTGTTCCAGAACCACCCCTAACGGGTGCCGTGGGTCATGGAGAACCACAAACCCGGAGGGTAGGATCTGCCCCCCACCCCCCCCCCCCCCTGTGCAGAGCAGGCAGAGTTTAGCAGCAAATTCCCCCTTCCCCCCTCAAAGTATAAGTTCTAAGGTTAATGTAAAGTTAGGCCAGGGACAGAAGAGTAGTGATAATAGGTTACGTAGTGTTTAGGAGAAGTTCAGGTTCCCTCGGGTTCGTACTCCCTTGGGAGCGTCTAGTGTGAAGGTTTGTCTTTAGAGCCGTCTTTGGTTTTATTTCCTACTTCGAGTTCTTTGCAACAGAAGGTTTTCTAGTCTGTGGTTGGTCGTTTTGATGTGATTTCTGATTTATCTGGTTCTGAAGCGTTGAATAGAGCTCCTTTGTCTTCGAAGGCCTTTTTCTTTCCGTGGATAAATTTGGTTTGTCTTGCGGTAGTGGTAATCATGGTGATCAGGTTGTCGATTTGGCTTTGTTCATATACAGTATGGTAATTATTAATGTCAGTTAAATCTCTCTGCAATGCATATTGACTTATGATAATTCAATACAAGAGAGTTTGAATAACATTAACAGCGACAGTAGCCCAGCCTAAAATATACTTTATATTGGATATCGGTATAGTAATTACTAATATATATATGAAGCCCTTTCTATAGTCAAGAGTGTTCCATATGAATGGACTTTGCCTTTGGATCGTTTGATGCATTCTGCAACGCTCTCAGCGCCAAATGCTAAGCCGGTGGCGCCAGCCATTCCTTCGTCTTCCACAGATCCTTCGCTGTTCCCGATTCAGCATCAGCTATTTGATATTTTAGTCTACTTAAGAAAGGCCCCTCTTCTAACCAGGACCTTAAGAGTTCATTGCTGTCGCCCATGTCTTCAGAAGAAGATGGAGTTTTAGATCAAGGCTTACATCCAACTGGTTATGCAGAGTTATTGAAGTACCTGCTGCATAACTTCCCAGCTTTCTTCACTCCTGCAGCTCCTTCCTCTCCAGCTTTGTTGGTTTTCATGACAGATAAACCTGCAGACAAAAAACTACTGAAAATGGTTCTTTCTTCTTTGGCAAGGAAGATTCCCAGTGAATTGGGTAGTTGGCTACTTGAGAAAAGAGAGTAGGGGAAGTCTTCATTTAGCTATCCCCCTTCTCGTCTGGTATGGTGGAGGTATTCGGCTTACAAAACCGGGGAACCTTCCTCTCTGGGAGTGGTTGCTTCCCAGGGAGACTTCTCGGGTCTCGTAGACTTATTGCGCAGGTCGGCTTTCAATGCAGCCAAAGGGATGTTCTCCCCTACAGAGATTGATCATCTTAAAAACTTCCTCAGGATTTTTGAGGTTTTGAGTTTCCTGGATTGGTTGGTGGGAGCATTGGCCCAGAAAATCAAGAACTATTCCCTACCAGAAGACAGAGCGATTGATTGGCTGAACATCCTTTCATGTTTGGATAAGGGCATATGGGATGAGAATCAAGAGTTGGCATCGCTCTGTGCCTTAGGTATTCTGAAGAAGAGAGAGCTCTGGTGCTCATTTACGACAAAGAGTGTCACTTCTTCACGGAAGTCTGCACTATATTTAGTACCTCAGTGGTGTGATCGGTATGGTCTTGGCTTGCCTCCTCGGTGGCCGCGAGTTCGATTCCCGGGCATTCCATCGAGGGGTAAGAGATGTGTATTTCTGGTGACAGAAGTTCACTCTCAACGTGGTTCGGAAGTCACATAAAGCCGTTGGTCCCGTTGCTGAATAACCACTGGTTCCATGCAACGTAAAAACACCATACAAACAAACAATCAATATTCTCCTCTCGACTGCCAGCACCTCTTCCCTAGTTCGATCGTGAGTAATATTTCTTCAGAGCTTCAAAAGAATAGCACTCAAGTAATCTTCTTGCTTGTCCTTCTAGACGCCCTAGGGATCTGACTCCTGCAAGCACCACGAATTTTTCTCCCCTTAAGACTTTGCCCTTTTGAGGTTGCAGAACCAGAGTACAGACTAGACCACAACTGAACCTTCGTTTCTGGGCTTGAACTTCTAAAAATTTGATGACTAAGCTAAAAATTTGTTGACTAAGCCACCTACCCAAAAGTGAAGACCGTGTCCTTCATGCACCTGTACGAGCGATGCTTCTACATTTTTGGAAGGAGTAGAGAAGAAGGGGAGCAGAGGAATGATAGTGGCAGTGCTCAAGGAGGTTTACTCTATTCCCTTCACAGAAAAACCTTCATTGACCGCATACTTGATAGGCTCAGAGGTTTTCGGTACTGGCAAACGAAGTAAAGGACATCAAGTCAGAGGGGGTTTTACAACTGTCCATCTGTGGTCCCCAAAACGTTAGGGTGATGGAGGCCGGTTTTGGATGTGATCACCCTGAATATCTTTGTTGAAAAGAAGTTCAGAATGGCAAACACCCACTCTGTCATGTCATCAATTCAGATTGGCAACTGGATGGTATCCATAGACATGCAGGATGCCTACTTCCACATCCCCGTTCATCAGAAGTCCAGTAAATATCTACACTTTTGTATTTCAGGGAAGAGTATACAATTTCGAGCATTATGCTTTGGCCTTTCAACTGCTCCACAAGTAGTATTTACACGAGTCCTCGCTCCACTTAACAAATGGTTACATAGCCCTCTTCTTGGACGACTGGTCACTTCAATCGTAGTTGGAGAAGAGGTGAATGGAGGACATCACAAAGACCTCAGGTTTGTATATTAAGAAAAATACAAATTACTTAAAAAAATTTTACCATTTAAAAAATTTATCATTTTTTCAAAAAGGGTTTTGCAATTGTTACTGGCATAAATGAGACTGAAGTTTCAAGGAACACTGTTTTCATCTTATAGTAGTTGGTTCACTTAAGATAGATTCTTTGGTAAGCCCTATGCCTACGAGATGTTTGTTTGGTGGCCTCTGATTGGCTGGTATCATTCTAAAATCTGAAAGTACTAACCAGGGTGTATTTATTGTATGAAAACACTAGTTTTACTTTATGTTGATCGCATTAATGATGCAAAATCTCATGATGAGTAAAAACAGGTACGTACTATGAAGAATTAAATGCTTCTCTCTTCACTTTTACACATAATTCCTTAGTATTTTATCATTGATTCCAGTAAATCAAGATTTAGTTGTACAATTATGAAAACTTTGGTATGACCAAAACTTTGCTATCTTGTGCAAAACGTGAGATAAATGAAGAAATATAAACATATTGCTAGTTTTCTAAGCTACAGATGAAAATATGAGACACTGAGCGAGTGGCCTACCGCCTGGTGCCAGCCAATCAGAGGCTAGATAACCTACCGATATTTTTCATGAGTCTTGTCCTGGGTAGGCATAGTTGGATTTAAGAGAGCAGATAGGGCAACTATAAATGTTAATGGAATTACATAATCACTCATTTATAAAATATGGAATTTTAGGCCTATAATTCATTATGATATGAGAAATAAGTGGCATTCTGATACGTAATCAGAAGTTGAAGGCCACATGACAGTTCTTGAGAGAGGAGAAACATGATTTCAATGAGGCTATATATTTGACATGCATGTTACATACATATGTCCAGTGTGCGAAGTGGGGAAGGGAGATGTGACTCCTCTCTTGAATTAGGAGAAGAACTACTACCTCACGGCATAGCAGGTGCATGAGAGAGGTAATTAGTGATGATTGCAATGCTAATAGCCTATTGTTGTTTTACTATGAGTACATTTTAAATTACCTTCTTGATTTTTTTCTTGTCTTGAAAATAATACTACAGTACTGTATAGTAGAGATATTTTTAATTTTTACTGTCATCTACTTGATTTTAGCTTTTCTTGAATTTAATGGCCTCAAGTGTCTTAGTGGCTGTAATGTTTAAATTTAGTCATTCATGAATATAGTAGTACATATTATGGAAACCAAGGACAAAGCAGTGTATTGTAAATTCCAAAGGCATACTACTTGATATGAAATAAATCATGTATATACAGTATTCTGTATATGTATAAATGAATAACTTGGGAAAAGGTGTTTGGCCAAATAAGACTGGGAGAATATTTAGCAGTTTTTCATTTATTTATGTACAGAATATTGTAAAATAGTATACATGATTTATTTCATATCAAGTAGTATGCCTTTGGACTTTTCATTACGCTGCTCTGTTCTCGGTTTCCATAATATTATAACCAGGCGAGCAGCAAGGTCTCGTTTTCCCCATCATTCATCTTTCGGTGAACATAGGTGGGACCCTTCACCACCACCTCACTCAGTGCTCTTGCATTCACTGGTGCAATTACAGTGCAGGTTCTCAAGCACTAGGGTCTGGCATGATTCTCCACATTGGTGTGAGAAGAGAGAAAGTAGTGTAACCTCTTCCTATTGTTCCCATCCTCTATACTACTCGATTTTGACCTAGTATAATTGTTGAGGTCTGAATTCCATTTGGACACATCATGGTTCCTGTTGGGGAGGCGTCAACCCTGAACCATCACTAGTACAATATGCAGTCCAATAGGTCAAGAAGGACTTTGATGTCTTCTTAACAAGTTTATTTGTTATTAGTAAACAATGTAATGGAAAACCCAAAGAAGTTTACAAGTATGTATCTGATGAGCGACATCAGTGAGCTAAATTCAAATAATGTCATGATTGTAAATACCGTTGCCTGATTCAAGCCAAGAGCATGTTTTATTTTGTCAACCTTTTCAATCTTCATGGGATTTTATCATAGCTACCTTATTTTCAAATGATATAGCATGACGCTTGGTAGCACCAGTGCTGTCAGTCTGAACTACTTTTTAGAGTCATAGGGTCAAGTATTAAGTCATTAATGGCAAACTGGACACTAAGTAAAATGTCTGAGTACAGGTACACCAACAAGAACCAGTTCTGCCATGCATTGTGGAAATAAGACTATTTTTAATAATTTTAAGCTTTCAAATAATTTTATATTGTAAGTTATATAATTTTTTACATTTTAACAATTGTTTTAATTGATGTTTGTTGCAGATCGTCACAGAATTGCATATACGTGTGCATATCAATCTTTATTTTTCCATTTTCATATTTTAACAAAAAAGTGCCAGAAAACAAAACTGGAAGTAGAGGTACAGTATTACTGTACTATATATATATTATAGCTCTTTATACCTTTTATTATTTAGAAATGCAGGGGAAAATTGGCTAACATTTTTATAATAATGTGCATTTAGAACTAGTTTTATTGAGGATTCTATTTGAACTGCCACTGCTTTTACTGGAGTAAGTTAATCCATCCCCAAACATCCTTTAGACATCATCCCAATATTTAACATTATTTATTTTCGTAGGGGTGACGAATTTGAAACCTAATCAGTCTTGAGGTATGACATTTTTATGACATGATTTGATAGTTGTAGTGGAATCTCAGTTAATTGCAGCAAAGATATGAGTAAATTTTGACTAAGGGAAATATGTTTACATATGTATGCTTTTGAAAAACCAAATTTCTATTATGTACATTTTTATGGCTTTGTCCATTACACCTTACTCAAGCATACTGAAGGCACACAGGCTATATGTATTCCATCTAACTTGTTTTTCCTCCTCTCGCCTACCCCACTTTTGAGGAATATCAAAACAAAATGAAGAGTATATTTCCAGAAAGGGATCAAACTTCATAGAAACTGTAAAAAACGCACAGTAAATGTGAGTGTTAATTTTTAGAGATGAAAATAAAAAGTAACCTAAGTACAAAAATTTAATTTATTTTGGAAACATCGTTACACAATAAATTGGTGATTCTTTCAATTATCAAAATATATGTTTGAACCAGCTCAGGAATGCACAAGCCTGACTAAACAATCACAGCCATTTATTCTTTACATACAATAGCACACAAATGAGTTAATGACAGCATTTACTATACGTACATCATATCTGTCACTACCTACCAAGAAAGCCTAAATTTCTCTGTCATTTTAATTACTCAGTATGTGTTCACATATATAAAATAGGTTTCTTCATATGTGTATTAGGTTTCTTTTGGATTTTAAATGGTAATATAAAGATTTCAAAAATATTAGTATAGTCAGGTTGTACAAAGTAACTTACAAAATTCAGTTATACTATACAGTATAAAATAAGCTACAAAAGCAAATATATTTTTTATATTTGTTCTTAATTATTTCTTGATACTGAATCATTTATTTCAATGCAGTGGCACATATTAAAAGGTAAATGACAATTTAATTTACAAAATAAAATAAGGTGGTGAATTTAAAGGATTTCATAATAGTTCTAACAATCCATCATAAAAAGTTACAGTTAGCATCCAGAACAGATGACGTACACAGACAGGACTAGAAAAAAAAAATATACGACAAGATTCTAAAATGCCAAGACTTTAAACTGTACAGGTATTCTGATACAAGCTGAAAAATATAACTTCTGAGAGGGAAAATGAGGCAACAAATAACACTCTAAAAGGAAAACCATCGAGAGCCACTAGCATACAGTTTGATTTTTTAACAGGTAGAGATCACTGCAAACTCAGAATTGATGTAACTGTCGTGAGGGGCTAAAAGCACTGGTTACTAGGCAAAGAGAGCAATGATGCGAGGTTACAGAATTATTCTTCTGCTATCACGTGTTACTAATCTGTAAAGTAAGCATTGTAGACTAAATTGAAGATTTATATGTTAGTTGTGAACTAAAATTGTTCTAAAAAAAATCTTACACAAACACTATCTTGCCTAATTTTTTTTTGTCCAATGTGAGAACACTGCAAATGTATCTCACACTGACCTGGAAAAAAAACAAAAAGACTGGGGATGGGTAAGACTAAAAGTGGTTGGAATAACTGGAAGATTTCTGAATGCCTATCGCAAAGTTAAGAAACTACTTATGGGCAATACACTTGGCATGGTGAATTTCCGGTGTCTGGGAGAACAGTGACACTGCTTATCTCAAGATATTTGCTAATAACCATTTTAGATGTGGTGTAATAATTTGCTTGTTTGATCCTTTGCTAAAGCTATGATATCCCAAAGACTTCAAGGCCAACAAAATTAATGATTGTTACATGCAATGATTAGGTTATGTAAGCAGCAAAGTTACTGAAACCTGTGCTATCTTAAGAGCATAGGTTGCAACTATGCCGTCTGCTCTTAATTTTTCAAGTTTATATGCCAGTTGTAATGCACTATGTCCAATTTTTTATAGCCTTCAAGACAACTCACAGAAATTCAGAAGTTCTACTTAAATGTAATAAAATAATCACTAAGTTATATCAAGTTAGCAGCCTCTCTCACCCCCTAACAGGTATATAATTTGTACAGGCTTGAATAAACCCTCAGTGGCACAGGCTAAAGTGAATCCTCTGTGGTACAATGTACAGGATAGAATAATTAGATGACAGTGGATAATACCAGTAATGAAGGAAATTTGCTTATGATTCCAACTTTTTTATTGTGCAATAATGTCCACCAATTATTTAAGGACTTTTCCTTTTGATACTTTTATTTAGTTTCATGTTTGTGCTCTGCTTTTCTGTGCCATAGCTTCAAGAGCTGCTTCGTACAACAACCCCCCCCCCCCCCCCCCCCCCCCCCCCCCCCCCACATTCAACATTAGATTTGGCTTTGTCTTTTTGTGTAGGTCACAACCTTGTTTTCAGACATTCCGCCTTGTCTACACATCTGCTGTCAGTGCTGCTCCCGCCTAGATTGTCTTCTGTCCCCTTCCTTCCATTGTGCTCTGGGACATGGACGAGTGTATCTACAGTGCCAGAGTAGTTTCTAGTGCTTGGACTGATCTTTCCTGCTTTTTTTCCTTTGATAACAGTTCCTGGTTGCCTTGCCCTTGCCTCAATGTTACGGCCGTGACTTTTGATGTTGCTGCAGTTTACTGAACGTCCTTAGCCGAAGATTCGCTCTCCAAAGACGAAGATGTATGATCGTGCAAATGTTGCACTGCCTTGTCCTTTCTACAATTGCAGCATGAGTGAGATACACTCTCTTAGTTGTTTTAGCATCATTCGAGGAAGTTTTTCTATCTTGATTCAGTCACCTGGGGATTGACTTGTCCTTGTCCACTAAATCTGCTGTTTTGCCTCTTGTTGGCAAAGAGACTTATTTAATGCTTAATTCTTTATGTTTACACGGGTGTCTTTGATTGTCCAGTCAAAAATCTTTTAATTGCTATCAAGTTAATGGTCACAACATATAGCATGCCTCCAGTCACAATGTTGTTAACCTTATTCTTAAGTAGCTGGGTCCCTCCCTTTTGTCCATGCCCAGCTTCCCGATTAGGACTGCAACCACCACTTTTGACTGTGTTTTTCATCAAAACTTGATCTGATCTGCTGTGCTTATCTATTTGGTTCCCTTTCATCAAGCTTTTTAAACCCCTTTCATCAAGCTTTTTAAACCAGGGGCAAAAACTATTGGACTGCTGATGGAAATGTTATCTCTTAACTGGAACTGTCTGAAATGGTTCTTTCTATTTAATCATTCTTCTTAAATGGTCTAGCTCCCAAAAGGATGGCTTCCTCCACCAGATCCCTTGGTTTCCAATGGTTCTGGCATCTCTCTAGGCTAAAGCCACTGAAGAAAGACTCCAGAAACATTAGAATGCCATGTTATTTGTGCTCTTTCTTGGCAGTTTACATTTGTGTTCACCGCACTTTTGTTGCATCATAATCTTGACAGTTGCCATTATTGTACCATGCTAAGTGGTGTGGTCTGTCATTATACAGAATGTATATCTGCAAATATGCACTGCACAAGGAATGCTACATAAGGAGCAATTGTATATTAAATTTTCACTCATTAAAAACAAGGCTGTCTTTCCAAAATCAAGACAAAAATCCATTCATGTAGGCAAACTTAGGCCAAAAATCTAAAGGCAACTGAGATTACCACAATTAAAAAATTATAGTGAAAAAAAAATCCAAGAAAAGATAATCATGCTGAAACCAATCTTGTAGCTTATTCATGGTTTCATTACCATGCAAAATTAAGCTTTTAAAAACTTGCAATTTGGAAAGGGCTGCTTTCTCTATTTGGTTATAAGGGAAACGCAGAATAGGTTATGTCAATTGAGCATGAGCAAAATGCATGTCAGGTTATCTGCCATCTCCTTCACCACAAATCATGTCTGGTATTCCAACCAACAATGAAAAATATGTGAAATTCTTGTCATCCATAATTAAGACAGTAAGAATCTTAAAATAAGACTTCTTGAATTTACAATGCTGGCATTATAATGATTGTGGTTGCAGGTCCACATTAATATAGTATGTGAGTATATGGTCTTTCATTGATATTAAAAGCATTTGAACCTTGTACTAGGTTCATCTTCATCTTGACTTGACTGATGATGATGTACCTACTACAAGGTTCGAAAGCTTTTAATATCCATTAAAGACCATATACTCACATACTATATTACTGTGGACCTGCAACCATTGTCATCATTTTTGACACAGAAAACTGTACCCATTATAATGATTCATAAAACATATATAACATCCCTAGTATATTATGTCTTTGTTAAACTACCAACACAAACATTGGAAGCAAATTGAGAATGCACACAATATTTTTAAATGTACGCACCTAGAAGATAAGACTTGCATGAAAAGCTGATGAAAGAATAAACAGATCAGTCGTATAAGGAAGTACAAGAAATGCGTATTGTGATATATATTAAATAAACACTAAAATTTAGCCTACTAATATAGCCACATATATCTGTTCCTACATATTAATGCTGTAATCATTAGTAGGTTTATTAGTACTTGTGACTATAGAGCTTCCTACCTGCTTTATGTAATAAAATACTGAACAATACCTTACCAATTATCCTTTTATGCACATTTTTCAAATTTTCCTAGCATTAATTCTTAGCAGGAGGAAGATATTTAATAACTTTGAATATACAAATACTTTTATTTTATGTATAAAACTCTAGATATACAAATAAAGACTTTTATTTATTTAAAATTAAAGAAACGAAGGTAGAGAATGATAATGCATGGAAATTGCAAAATATTTAGATTGCACTACACTCACTAAGACTACAGAAACCAACATCATACTGCAAAAATTCTAATACTCTTTGGCAGACTGAAGACTTCAAATTCTTTGAAATAGAACTGATTTCTATTTTTATACACTGTTATGACTTCAGTATTCAAACTCCAAAATTCTAATATTCCAGAAAAATCCTGTTACAAACCCTAGGCTACTTTTAGTAAAAAGAAAAATTCCTAAGACTGTAATTGACCTATTAATTTCTAGGAGTCTGTAAACTGAGTGTACCATCTAAATTACAACAAAAATGCGTAATGCACAAGTCTCTAGAAAGACACTTATAATAAAAACATGTATTACAGTCACCTGGATACAAAAAGTACCTGACTAACGACACAAGTATATACGGCAACCTCTTTCCTACCCTTATTAAGTATTCAATTTGCTATTTCAGGTTTGCATTTGCTGTGTAAGTGCATAGATCTGCTGAGTAAGAATGGAATTCCTGTGCCGCAAAACCTGTAGGAGATCAGCCTGGCGCTCAAGAACCCATTCAAGATTGCTTGGTCCTCTGTGAAAAAATAAAAATGATGAAAGCAGTTTTTATAATAAGTAATGTTCTAAATAGCTGCTCAATAAACCAAGAACTGACTATGATAAGAATATTTACAAGTTCCAAATATTTCAACAGCTATATATTACAGCGAAAAATTTTGGCCATATTTTACATGGTTTTTTGCGAAAAAAATTATTAAGGGGGCCGCCGGCTAATGCCATTTTTTAAGGATAGGACTTTGATATTCATACCACTTAATAAGGTGACTTGGGACATCTCCAAACCGCATATGATATACGCCTCTAACCTTCGGTTTTGTGACGCCAGGGCGATTTATCACGAAAATAACCATTTTTCAAATTCTATCTCCTCCCTTGATATTTAATATTAAGACCTAGGATTACTACCATATATAGACCTGATGTAGACCTCCAATCGAATGAGGAGTTTTTTTCTAAAAGTAATTTTTTTGCTAGATGTGAATTTTTCAATATGGTAAAAAAATAAACCCTATAAATCAGGAGAAAAAAATTTATAAAAAAAAGACGAAACAAAAATTGGAAAAAAGGGCTCTATTTGATTGTTCTATAATTTCTTTCTGAGTTATATACCAAATTCCAATGTTATAGCTTTAAAACTAAGTGAGAAGATAGATTTTGAAGGTCAATAAGTATAGTTTTGAGATATAGGCGTTCAAAGTTTTCCTTCGTATTTCTATAAAGACAATGTTAATAAATAATGATTATTATGAATGTATATTTCTTTTTTGTGTATTAATTTAATTTAATCATAAATGACGATCCCTTTGCTCATATATTGTAGCCTGGGGCACTGCTTGAGGCAAGATGGGGCCCTCCTTCCTACGCAACTCTCTCTTTCCCCTTCTCTAACTCGGCTTATTACAGCGAATTTTCTTCTTCTGTATGTTAGCGAGATGCTTTCCTTGTATTTTCCTCTTTGGCATGATGACATTCTTGCCGAAACAAAGATAAACAAACGTAAATACAAGAGAATGTCAGAGGTGAAACTCGAAGGTGTACTCTCTTTTTACAAAGACAATTTAATAAATCATGATTATTATGAATTTTATATTCCATTTTGGGTATTAAAAAACCAAAACTTTGTTATTTATCATAAATGAAGATCTCTTTGCTCAAAGATCGTAGCCTTGGGCACAGTGTGACGTGTGCTGTCAGGCAAGACGGGGGCGTTACTACACGCAACCCTCCCCTCTCTCTTCACTAACTACGCGTATATTATGATATTCTGTAATAATACTCGAGCGATTTTTCTTCGTCTGTATATTAGCGAGATGTCTTCCTTGTCTTTTCCTCATTGGCATGATGAAATTCTTGCCGAAACATACATAAACATACGTAAAAGCAAGCGAATGTCAGAGGTGAAATCGAACGTGTAGAATACTTGAAGTTTGTGCTCGCACTGATGGTTGGACCTGGTAGCTGACTGAAGTGAAGTCTCCCTTCTCGACTCGGGGAATGTCTATAGATGCCATTTCTCCCAATTTCTTTGACAATAATTATCAAAATTTACAATAATAGAAGAAATATTGCATTTTCTTGTACGGATCAATGTTTTAGGCTTATTGAGTTACGTTAACTAATTACCCTGTAACTACGAAAGTAAGAGGAATTTTGACGGAATATTTCGTATATGTATTCCCAATTGCCATATGAAGCTCCATGAATTTTTTCATGACTTTGCATTTTTTGCCCTGTACCCCCATATATAAGGGTTCTGGCCGGCCCCCTTAAAGCAGTTTTAATATTTAAGTCATTGTTTGTTTGTATGGTGTTTTTACATTGCATGGAACCAGTGATTATTCAGCAACGGGACCAACAGCTTTATGTGACTTCCGAACTATGTCAAGAGTGAACTTCTATCACCAGAAATACACATTTCTCACATTCTAAATTGCTATTCAATAAACCAAGAATTAATTATAAGAATATTAACATGTTCCAAATACTTTAACAGCTGTTACAACAAATAATTTTGCCCATGTTTTACATGTAAAAACCTGATACATACTATCTCAAAAGAATATTGTCCAAAATAACAAATTTGTAATCATTTTGAAAACTTTTATGAGCTATTATGTAGATATAAATGTGGTTCAGAATAATAGAAAACAAGCATTCATCTTCCAAAGGCATCTGAAACAGAATGTCTTAAATTGTTCAATATTTTCTGGTGATAAGCAGCTTCATAATGTAAAACTATCAAAGAATTGGCAACAACAACTGAAAATGAAGTTTTTATGATAAAACAAAGTTTTATGTATACTTACCTGGCAGGTATATATATAGCTATATTCTCTATCGCACTGGCAGAATTTTCAAAACTCGCGGCAACCGCTAGTACACTGGTAGTTCAGGTGATTGCCAACCCGTTCCCGTGGCGCTGGTGCTCGGAACCATTCCCATTTTCGTCAGATTTTCTCTGAACCCTGTCTCCTGAGGGGAGGAGGGTGGGAATTTAATTATATATACCATGCCAGGTAAGTATACAAAAAAAATGACATTGTTATGATACAATAAAGTTTTCATACATACTTACCTGGCAGATATATACATAGCTATCGACTCCGTCGTTCCCCGACAGAATTTTTCAAATTTCGCGGGCACTCGCTACAGGTAGGTCAGTGATCTACCGCCCTGCTCTGGGTGGCAGGGCTAGGAATATTCCCGTTTCTAATCATAATCTCTCTTCCACCTGTCCCTCCTGCGGGGAGGCTGGGTGGGTCTTCAATTGTATATATCTGCCAGGTAAGTATGTATGAAACTTTATTGTATCATAACAATGTCATTTTCATACATTCAACTTACCTGTCAGATATATACATAGCTGATTGACACCCTTTGGTGGAGGGCAAGAGACAGCTAACTAACTGACTAGACAGGTAAAACAACATATGTTGTAGTATTAATAAACCTTAGTTCCTACCTTTTTAGATGGAAAGGGGGGGGGGGGGGGGGGACTTCGTGGCTACTGCCCAGGAGTCTGCTTCATCTCAAGAGCCTTAGCGAGATAGTGATCTGTGGCCAAGAGTTCTTGTGGATCTGTCGATGGGGTCTCTTCCACTTACTCGACAGAATCCTAACTGGCGTTTGTCAATGGGAGCACATCCGCTTATATGACAACAGCACTAATTTAAGGAGCACACAACCAATCCCGATCACCCGATCCTAACCCTTGTTAGTTCTAAAGATTGCCTAGAGTTATCCCCAAACTCTTTGCAAACAACCACAAACTCGAAACTCATACATACAAAAATAACAAAATTTTTGTACCCCTCTAATAGTCAGATGTCACTCGATTTTCAAATGAAGAGAAGTGAAGGCCGCCTGTGCGACTACTGACACTCCCATACACCGAAAACCCGAGAGAACACAATCCGACAAGAGGGTTCCGTACATAATTTTAAGGATGGTGCTTTCTCCTTTACCCAGAACCGTCTGTGCTGACACAAACGGACCTAACGAAAAAACATTTATCATACGTAACTCGCACGTCTTTTAAATAATGGGATGCAAACACAGAGTTGCATCTCCAATAAGTTGTGTCCAAAATGTTCTTTAGTGACATATTTCTTTGGAACGCCACCGAAGTTGCGATTGCTCTAACTTCGTGGGCTCCCACTCTTAGAAGATTAAAAGAATCATCTGGACACTTCTTATGAGCTTTTCCGTGATAACACTTCTAACAAAGAAGGCTAAAGCGTTCTTGGACATTGCTCTCCTTGGGGTCTTTCACTGAGCACCAAAGACCTTTCTGCGAACCCCCCAACTGCTTCTTCCTGTCCAGATAAATTTAGAGCTCTAACTGGGCAAAGGGATCTTCTCCCCTGCTCTCTGCCCACCAAACTAGAAAGTCCTTTCACTTCGAAGCTCCTGGGCCAGGGATTCGAAGGGTTTTCATTTTTGGCCAGAAAAAGGACTGAAAATGAAAAAACAAAATTGCGGAGTCTCCTTTGAAAGCCAACTCTTGATTCAAGGGCGTGCAACTCACTGATTCTTTTTGCCGTTGCAAGAGAGATCAGAAACAAACACTTTCTAGTGATATTACGGAACGAAGCAGTGTGAAGTGGTTCGAATTCATCTGATGAAAGAAAATTTAAGAACCACATCTAAGTTCCAGCTTGAACCTTAGGTACAAGTGATTTAGATGTTTCGAAATGAACGAATGAGGTCGTGCAAATCCTTATCATTCGTTAGATCTAATCCTCTGTTTTCTAAAGACTGCTGAGAGCATACTCCTGTACCCCTTAATAGTTGGTACTGAGAGATGCGACTTTTGTCTAAGAAACAGAAAGGAAATCTGCAATTTCGGTCACAGAGGCTACTGGAAGAGGACAGCTTCTTCGACCTACACCAGTTTCTGAAAACTTCCCACTTCGATTGGTACACTCGCCTCGTAGATGATCTGCGGGCTCTAGCAATTGCGTTTGCTGCCTGGCGAGAAAACCCTCTCGCTCTGACAAATCTTTCGATAGTCGAAAGGCAGTCAGAGGCAAAGAGCGGGTAGATTTTGATGGTACCTCTCGAAGTGGGGTTGTTTGAGCAGATCTATTCTGTTTGGAAGAGATCTGGGGAAGTCCACTGTCCATTCCATCACCTCTGTGAACCAAATTTTGAGCTGGCCAATACGGAGCGATCAGAGTCATTCTTGGTTCCTTCGGATGCCACGAATTTTCTGACTACTTCCCCACCCCAGTATCTTGAACCGGGGGAAAAGCGTAAACGTCTATTCCTGACCAGTCCAGGAGAAAGGCGTCTGTTGCATAAGCCCGGGATCCTCCACCAGGGCACAAAATGTATCTATCCGTTTGGAGAGGAACGTGGCGAAAAGATCTATTTGAGGCTTCCCCCAAAGGAGCCAAAGGCTCTGACAGAACTTCTGCGTGGAGTGTCCACTCTGTGGAAGGACCTGGAATCTCCCTGCTCAATCTGTCCGCTCTCACATTCCTCTCCCCTTGAACAAACCTTGTTAGGAGAATTACCTTCCTTTGGTTTCGCCCAAATCAGTAGATCCCGGTGCCAGCTCGTACAGAGCAAAAGAGTGCGTCCTCCTTGCTTCTTGACATAAGCCAGAGCTGTTCGTATTGTCTGAATATCTGCACGACTTTTCCTCTGACTAAGTTGTTCGAAGCTCTTTAGTGCTAAGGTGAATCGCTAAGAGCTCTTTGCAATTTATGTGCCATGACACCTGTTCTGCGACAGGTGCCTGACACTTCTCTGGGTCCCAATGTTGCACCCCAGCCCGCCTCCGAGGCGGTCTCTGAAAACAATGTCAGGCTTGGGTTCCGTACTTGCAGGGACACTCCTTTGTTTTCCTTTAATGGAACCAACCACCACTTCAAATGATGTTTATCTCTTCCGAGATTGGAAACGTGTCCGAGAGCTGACCTGTCTCCAACTCCAAACTTCTTCTTAGGAAGAACTGAAGCGGTCGAAGATGTAGTCTTCCTAGGAGAAAGAAACTGTTCGAGCGAGAAAGGGTTCCCAGAAGGCGTCAGCCATTCCCTCGCTGAAGTGCGCTCCTTCCCTAGAAAGTTCGATACTGTGGCACAGCCTTTCTTTATTCTCTCTTGAGATGGAAAAAACTCGAAAACCCCGAGAATCATCTGAATCCCCAGATAAACCACGTTCTGGCTGGGGATCATCTGAGACTTCTCGAGGTTCACGATCAATCCCAAAGACTTTGTCAATTCCAGTGTTGTTCGCAGGTCCTCCAAACACTGCTTTGAGACCTGGCTCTGATGAGCCAGTCGTCCAGGTACAGGGAGACATTTATCCCTTTCAAATGTAAGTGCCTTGCTACATTTTTCATCACGTCTGTGAAGACTTGAGGAGCCGTGGACAGGCCGAAACACAGGGCCCTGAACTGATAATTTCTTCCTTCGAACATAAATCGAAGGTACTTCCTCGACGAATGGTGGATCGGGATGTGGAAGTATGCGTCCTGAAGGTCTAAGGACACCATCCAATCCCCTTGCCGCAGTGCTGCAAGGACTGAGGCAGACGTTTCCATGCTGAAACTTCTGTTGTTCGACGAATTTGTTTCAGCGCACTTACGTCCAGTACCGGTCTCCATCCCCCCGAGGCTTTTGTTACAAGAAACAAGCGATTGTAAAACCCCGGGGAGTTGCAATCCAGCACAAGTTCTATTGCTCTTTTGTCCCACATCTGTTCCACCATCTGACGAAGAGTATCCCTCAGAATAGGGTCCCTGTATCTGGCGGACAATTCCCTCGGAGATGTTGTCAAGGGAGGAATGTCCTTGAATGGGATGCGATACCCCTTCTTGATAATCGACATCGTCCAAGTGTTGGCTCCTATGTCTTCCCAGGCTTTCGCAAAATAATGTAGCCTGGCTCCTACGGGTGTCTGGAGGACAGAATTTTCACTTCCCTTTATTCTTAAAGGAACGGAAGGAAGACCTGCCCCTCTTATCGGTTGACTTCCTCTGGCGATCGGTCTAGTTGGAAGACCTCCTCGAAAGGGCTGTTTCTGAGCTGGGCGAGCCACTTTCTTTTCCTCACTAGCCACAGGCCTATTCTTCCTTGAGGATTGTCTAAGGAGATCCTGGGTGGCCTTTTCCGTCAGAGAATGCGCGATGTCCTTCACCAACTGTGAGGGAAAAAGGTTTTCAGAGAGAGGCGCAAACAATAATGCGGCTCTCTGTGAA
This sequence comes from Macrobrachium nipponense, assembly GCF_015104395.2. Lineage (NCBI taxonomy): Eukaryota > Metazoa > Arthropoda > Malacostraca > Decapoda > Palaemonidae > Macrobrachium > Macrobrachium nipponense. The sequence continues at coordinate 49,871,847 of NC_087219.1, read as the reverse complement.
TGAGAGACGGCCTTCGTGAGGAAAGCACTGTGCACCGCCCTTTTCTTTAAAACTCCTGCACCATATAGGGAGCATACCTCAGCCGATCCATCCTGAACAGCCTTATCAATGCAGGCGAGGATGCAATTCAGGGTTTCTGGGTCGAGTTGTTCATTTTCTTGAGATTTCTTGGCCAAAACCCCAAGGGACCAATCTAAGAAGTTAAAAACTTCTAAAGTATGAAAAAGTCCCTTGATGAGGTGATCCGTTTCCGAAAGCCCCCATGTAACCTTCGCTGCATTCAAGGCGCCTTCTCGACGAATCCACCAAACTCGAGAAGTCTGACTCAGCTGAAACGGACAGAGATAGTCCCATATCCTCTCCCGTTTCATACCAAATTCCTCTCCTCCTGTAAGATTAGCGGGAGGCATACAAAAGACCGTCCTTCCTAAACTCCTTCTTCTTCTTGAACCAGGAGTCAAGAGATTGTAGAGCTCTCCTCATAGAAATGGCAGGCTTCATTTTAAGGAAAGAGGAAGACTTGAGTGCTTTCGTGCTTGAAAACTGCGAGCGTGGCGAAGGGGGAGCAGCTGGCGTCAAAGAGTCTCCATATTCCTCCAACAAAAGGGACGAAAGAACTTTATAATTAGAAGATCCTTCCTTCATTTCGTCCTCCGAGGCATCTTCTGGGTTGATAGGCTCGGAAGGAGAAGGTTCTCTTCTTTCTACTGACTCTTCTCTTACTCTCTTACGAGTGTCAGGCTCTTCCGAGGAATGCGCCTGGTGTACAGTAGGAGTATCTCGCCTGGGAGGAGTAACGTGCTTGGAATACTCCTGGCGCCTGGCAGGCGCAAAGCGCCTCGAATACTCCTGGCTTTCAGTAGGCGCATTTTGTTTAGAATCTTCCTGGCGCGTTGTAGGAGTATTGAGTTCCGAGCGTACTCTGGCGCCTGGGAGGAGTATTAGCTTCGGAATACTCCTGGCGCCTGGGAGGAGTAACGCGCCTGGAATACTCCTGGCGCCTGGCAGGCGCAAAGCGCCTCGAATACTCCTGGCTTTTATCAGGCGCATTTTGTTCAGAATACTCCTGTCGCGTGGTAGGAGTATTAAGTTCCGAATACTCCTGGCGCCTGGGAGGAGTATAAGCTTCGGAATACTCCTGGCGCCTGGGAGGAGTAACGCGCCTGGAATACTCCTGGCGCCTGGCAGGCGCAAAGCGCCTCGAATACTCCTGGCTTTTAGAAGGCGCATTTTGTTCAGAATACTCCTGGCGTGTGGTAGGGAGTATAAGTTTCCGAATACTCCTGGCGCCTGGGAGGAGTATTAATTGCAGAGTACTCCTGGCGCCTGAGAGGAGTATAAGCTTCCGAATACTCCTGGCGCCTGGGAGGAGTATTTAGTTCAGAATACTCCTGGCGCCTGGGAGGAGTATCTAGGCCCGACGACTCCTGTGTCTTGTAGGAGTACGCCGTTCGAATACTCTTGATCCTTAGCATGTGTCTGATGTTTAGTAGGCGCTTTCCGTCTCACAAGTGCTCTACTCCTAACAGGATCTTCCTCTTCAGGTAACTCTTGGCGCGCTGATTGAAGATCTTGAATCTTGTACTGGCTCGTTGCGCCTACTCGGAGTCTGGCTTCTGGTTGGCGCCCTACTCTTGACAGGAGTAGCTTCCTTTCTTACCTCTCTCCTGTCTAGCGCACCGCCCCCCCCAGAGATGGCGCCTGTGCGACAACTCCCCTGAAGGATGCGTCGCGCCCATGGCAGGAGATAGGTATTTAGATCTTTTAATAGGAAGCCTATCATCCTTCTTACGAGTAGGCTCCTTATAACGAGTTCCTACTAACAAGGCTAATTGCTCTTGCATATTTTTCAAAATTTTCTTGGTTGAGGAATCTTCCGCATTAGGAGAGGGAGATCTGGAAGGCGCTCTAGGATCTCTTCCAGACCCAGAGTCTGACTGTATTCTCGCCCTCTTTATTACCGAAGGTGCTCCTCCTTCTGAGAAGCGCTCGGGACTCGAATTGAGCTCGTGCTCTTTCTTACTCCTCTTCAAAGGACGGGAAAGATTCGACTCCTTCCATCCTCTTCTCGGCGAAGGCGAACTCGACGACGAAAAGCACTCTCGAAGGATGCTTTTCCTATAGCGGTCTTTGGCAGTCGATACGATCGATTCTGCCGAAGGGACGCCTGATCGTTGGGGATTCTCCACAACCCAGTACGGCTTTCGACTTTCCTTCTCCTCCGGGCCAGGGAGCTTGGAAGAGGTCTAGGCCTGGGAGCGTCGCAGAGACGACCAGACGCCCCCTCCACTACACTGGGGACACTAATATCACTGCCACATTCACTTTCCTTACCTTCCAATGCTGCGACTTTTTCCTGCATTTTCTGAAGGGCGGGAGGGAAGCTCTAAGTTCTGCTATTTCCGAAGCAGAACTAGAGGGATTAGCAAGATGTGAACGGGCTGAAACAGAATGGTTATTATCATCATGGGAAGAAGCTACAGAGCTAGACAGTAAATCATGAGAGGCAGACATACTGCGGGTTTTATAAGCCGCCTTCCTCTCTCTATCTCTCTCTAACTTCTTCAAGTAAGAAGTTAGATTCTTCCACTCTTGTGCATTCAGATTCTCACACTCATTACACGTATTCTCAATCGAACATTCAACCATTCTACACCCCCTACAACTAGTGTGAGGATCTACCGAAGCTTTCGGAATCCTCACCTTACAGCCCTCATTCACACACACTCTGAAACTAACACTAGAATCAGACATATTCACAAAATTCCAAAAACCAAGTCAAAAAACAGTCCACGATAGCGAATGCCAAACAACGATCCAAGTACGTCACCAAATATCAGCGAGAGATGATCAAAAAGCTTTGCGAAAAACGAATTCTAGTCAGGAGGAAGTAACAACAATGTTGATACAAGCCGGCGGACAGAGAGATTATGATTAGAAAACGGGAATAGTTCCTAGCCTGCCACCCAGAGCAGGGCGGTAGATCACCTGACCTACCTGTAGCGGAGTGCCGCGAAATTTGAAATTCTGTCGGGAAGACGACAGGAGTCGATAGCTATGTATATATCTGACAGGTAAGTTGAATGTATGAAAACTTTGTTTTATCATAAAAACTTCATTTTTATGCATGGACTTACCTGGCAGGTATATATATATAGCTGATAGACACATTTGGAGGCGGGTCAAAGACAGCAACATCGACATATTTTAAAATTAAATAATTTTAAAATACTATTAGGTTCCTTACCTGCTAAGGTAGCTGACTTCGTAGGTCCTGCCTCTTAGCCTGCTAAACTTAAGTAGCTCCCAACTAGGACGTGACCTGCTTGTTGAAGAAGCTAAAAACAAGGGTCTGACAACTGGACGTGACCAATTTGTTGACAAGAAACCCTAGCCCTCTCTTACCACGGGCATTCATGCTAGGAAATGTTAGACCACCTGAACCACACACACAAATCACCACTAATTAAAAACACTTCATAGACTGAGTCGGTAACAAACCTCCTCAGACAACCATAAAATACTATAACCTAAATTAAAAATAGCCTAGCATGTTAATAGGTTATGGGGTGGAAACTCCTTTGCCCAGTACTGTACCTAAGGACACGTACAGGCCCAACGTTTGACAATTATCAAAGGTTGTCTTGACGTCTCTAAGGTAATGCGAAGCAAAGACAGAATTGGTCCTCCAAAACGTCAAATCTAAAATATCCTTGAGGGCCAAATTCTTTCTGAATGCCAAGGACGTAGCTACCGCTCTCACTTCATGTGCTTTAACTTTAAGCAACCCGAAGCTTTCCTCTTGGCAAAGCAAATGCGCTTCCTTAATGATTTCCCTTAGGAAAAAGGCCATGGCATTTTTTGTCATTGGTCTGGTAGGGTCTTTCACAGAACACCAGAGGGATCCTGAGGGCCCTCTAATACTTCTTGTCCTTTCTACATAAAAACGCAAGGCCCTTACCAGACAAAGCACCCTTTCTTGTTCTTGACCCACCAAATCGGCCAGTCCTGTAATCTCAAAGGACCTTGGCCAAGGATGCGAAGGATTCTCATTTTTGGCCAAGAAATCTTCCTGGAAGGAACACACCGCCTTGTTGTGCTTCCAGCCTACTTGCTTGTTAATGGCTTGAAGCTCACTAATCCTTTTAGCTGTAGCCAAGGCGACCAAAAATATCGTCTTCTTCGATAAATCCCTCAAAGAAGCACTGCCCATAGGTTCGAACCTATCCGTTCCTAAGAACTTAAGGACAACATCAAGATTCCAAGACGGAGCTCTGCATTGACGATCTTTCTTCGTATTAAAAGACCTGAGAAGATCTCTAAGATCTGCGGCATTGGACAGATCTAATCCTCTGTGCCTAAACACCGAGGACAACATACTTTTGTAACCCTTAATTGTTTGATTAGCTAATCCTAATTCCTTCTTCAGAAACAGAAGGAAATCTGCAATTTGGGTCACAGAGGTACTGGATGAAGAAATCTTCCGATTCTTGCACCACTTACGGAAGTTCTCCCACTTCGACTGGTACACTTTAATAGTCGAGGCTCTTCGTGCTTTAGCCACTGCCTTCGCTGCTTCTCTAGAAAAACCCCTCGCTCTGACAAGTCTTTCGATAGTCTGAACGCAGTCAGACCCAGAGCGAGGGTATTCTTGTGGAACCTGTCGAAGTGGGGTTGTTTGAGAAGATCTACTCTTGCGGGTAGTCTTCTCGGAGAATCCACTGTCCATTCCAGTACCTCTGTGAACCAAGTTTGTGCCGGCCAGTAGGGGGCTATGAGGGTAAGTCTTGCTCCTTGACTCTCCCTGAATTTCTTCATTACCCTTCCTAAAATCTTGAACTGGGGGAAGGCGTACGCATCCAGACCCGTCCAGTCTAGAAGGAACGCATCTACTGCGACTGCAAGAGGGTCTGGGACTGGAGAGCAGTAGTTCGGTAACCTCTTCGTCGCTGCGGTAGCAAAAAGATCCACCACTGGGCTGCCCCAAAGATTCCACAGACTCTGGCATACTTCTTGATGTAGGATCCACTCCGTCGAAAGAACTTGTCCTTCCCTGCTCAACAGGTCGGCTCTGACATTCTTCTCCCCTTGAATGAACCTGGTGAGCAGGGTGACGTTCTCGCTCTCTGCCCACAGAAGGATCTCCTTCGCCAAATTGCATAGAGTTAAAGAATGAGTCCCTCCTTGCTTGCGGACGTACGCCAGAGCTGTGGTATTGTCCGCATTGATCTGCACCACCTTGCCGCAGATCAACACTCTGAACGCTTTCAAAGCCAAGAAAATCGCCATCAGTTCCTTCCTGTTTATGTGCCAAGCCGTTTCCTCCTTGCTCCAAAGCCCTGACACCTCTTGAGGGCCCAGCGTCGCTCCCCAACCTGCGTCCGAAGCGTCGGAAAATAATATTAGGTCTGGGTTCTTCTGCTGGAGCGACGTACCCTCTGCTAACCTTCCCGGAGTTAGCCACCACTTCAATTCCTCCTTTATCTTGAAAGGAATTTGAAACAGGAAGGAATCTGGTTGCGACTTCCTTGGCCAGACTTCGTTCAGAAAGAACTGTAAGGGCCTCATGTGAAGTCTTCCTAGAGAAATGAACCGCTCTAGCGAAGAGAGCGTCCCCAGTAAGCTCATCCACTCTCTCGCCAAGCATTGGTCTTTCTCTAGGAATTCTTGCACTTTCCGAAGGCACATCACTTGCCTTTCGGGGGACGGAAAAGCCCGAAAAGTCACTGAGGATATCAGAATCCCCAAATAAACTAGCTCCTGTGTGGGGATCAGATGTGACTTTTTCAGGTTCACCATCAGACCCAACTGTCTTGTTAAATCCAATGTAAGATCCGTGTCCTCCAGACATTGTTGTCTTGACTGGGCTCTTATGAGCCAGTCGTCTAAATAGAGAGAAACTCTGACCCCTAACAGATGTAGCCACTTCACCACGTTCGCCATCATTCTTGTAAAAACTTGAGGGGCCGTGCAAAGCCCGAAGCAAAGGGCCCTGAATTGATATACCCTGTCCTGGATCACGAACCTTAAATATTTCCTGGACCTTGGATGAATCGGAATGTGAAAGTACGCATCCTGAAGATCCAGGGTCACCATCCAGTCCCCTGGACGCACTGCTGCCAGCACCGAGTTGTTCGTTTCCATCGTAAACTTGGTCTTTTCTACGAACAAGTTTAGATGGCTTACATCCAGTACTGGCCTCCATCCTCCTGAAGATTTCGGTACCAGGAAAAGTCGATTGTAAAATCCTGGAGAAGCATGATCCAGAACAGGTTCTATGGCTCCTTTCTCTAGCATGCTGACAACTTGCTGCCATAGAGCCTCTCTCTTCTCTAAATCGATGTTATGAGCCCCTAGGGCTCTCGGGGATGTAGCAAAAGGTGGTTTCTTCAGGAAGGGGATCTTGTAACCTTCCCGTGCTACGCTTACAGACCAAGAATCTGCTCCCCTGCTTTGCCAGACTTCCCAAAACTCTTGGAGTCTGGCCCCAACACACGCCTGGAGGACTTCCATCTCATTGCTTGGTTGAGGTTTTCGAACCTCTCTTTTACCTCTAAAGGAGGGGCGGGAAAAGGTCTTACCCCGAAAGGGCTGTTGAGTCGTTCTTGATTCCTTTGGTGTCTTCTTCATCACCTTGTTCGGTAAATACTTCCTCATTGAAGAAGTCAGAAGGTCCTGGATAGCCTTCTGAGTAAGGGAAAGAGCGATATCTTTAATAACTTCCGATGGGAAAAGTTGTCCCGAAAGTGGGGAGAACATCAACTCCGACTTTTGTGCGTTCGAGACTCCTTTAGCAGCGAACGAGCACAAAAGAGACCTTTTCTTCAGTACCCCTGCTGTAAAGAGGGAAGAAAGTTCATTTGCTCCATCTCTCAAGGCTTTGTCCATACAAGACACAATACTTCTAGGTAAATCTAAATCCGAGGGTTCTTCCATCTCCAGGGTGCGACCAGAGCCCCCAAAGACCAATCGAGGAAATTGAAAACTTCAAACGTTCGATAGATACCCTTCAACAAATGATCGAACTCCGATGAAGTCCACCACACCTTGGCTGAATGTAAGGCATGCCTACGCGAGCTATCCACAATATTGGAAAAGTCCCCCTGGGAGGAGGCAGGAACTCCCAGGCCAAGACTTTCCCCCGTAGCATACCATACTCCGGACTTCGAAGCCAACTTGGCTGGAGGAAAGGCGAATGAAGTCTTCCCTGCTTCCCTCTTCTCCTTCAACCATTCATTAATGCGTTGAAGGGCTTTCTTAGCCGTGATCGAAAGTGTCATTTTCAAGAAAGAAGACTTCTTCGGAGCTTTAGTCTTCGAAAATTGAGAAAGGGGAGATAACGGCTCTGACAGTTGAAAATCCCCTTCAAACAAAGAAAGGAGGCAATCAGTTAGCCTCTTATAATCCGAGGATGCAGCTTCTACATTCTTGTCATCTTCCGAAAACAAATCAGCAAAATCCTCCTCCGCTGAAGAAACATCCTGGAAGCCGAGGTCTTGATGAGAAAAAGTTGCGGAATCCCTTTCCAAAGCTTGTCTGGAGAGCGAATGTGAGCTCGCGTCCTTACAAAAACCTTCTCGGTCTTGTCGAGATGAAGACGGGTCAACGTCCTGCCGCCTGCGTCCTGCAACCACTGCAAGAGTCGCGTCCACCGAGCGTCCATCAATCTTCCTCTTGCGTCCTGCGTTGTCGGAGAAACGTCCCTCCTAGAAGGCCCACTGCGTCCTGGATTACGAGAGAAGGGAGCCTGAGAAAGAGGAGGCAACGACATATCCTGCGTCCTCTTGGAAGACTTAACTGGGAGAGATGCGTCCTTACGCCTAGAGGACGGTTGATCGGTCCTTTCCCATGACTTTACCAGGACGGCTAACTTCTCTTGCATTTCTCTCAAAACGTCCTTAGTATCCGCTTCCTTGCGAAACCCATGAGAAAAAGGAGAACGAGGGCTCACGGGGCTGGTACGATGAGGAGAGTAATCCTGACGTCCACGAGACGGAGAAGAGACATGGGAGCGAACCCAACGAGAAGAAGTAGCTTCTCTATCAGGAGAACGAAGGACGACTTCTTTAGGACGAAAAATCCTCTTCCTTTTGACTGGGATTGCGTCCTCATCTTCACTCGATGAAAAAATCTCAGGGCTACTCCACCCCTCTTGAGCATAGATCCGTTCATCCTGAGACGATGTCGGCTTATACGATCTCTTGAGAGGACGCGATTCTTCCAAAAAGCGTCTATTCCTTCCTGAAGCCGAGCTATCGGAAGAATACAAGCACTTCCCAGTAACGCCTTTTCTCTGGCGTACTGCTGCAGCCTGGGACGTAACAACAGGACTGCCTGAAGGGACGACTGATCGTGAGACAACCCCTCTCGCCTCCCTTCGACTGTCGACATGCCTTCTCCCTTGGGTCTGGGAGCTTGACAGAGGTCTAGGTCTAGGAGCACGAGAGGGACGATCAGGCGCCCCCTCCACAACACTGTCACAAACATTAAACACTTCCACTTTGTCCGTTAAACGCTTGATCTGATCACCCATCGAAGCAAGGGCAGCGAACACTTTCACAATCTGCGGGTCAGAAGTGTCTTCAGATACAGCAACGGGCGCAGGAGAAACCTGGGGGGAAGGTGCTACTAGATCTACATGTGAATGAGCTGGAGAAGACACAGAAATAGATTCATTCAAAGGCTTACTCAAAGATCCCGATCTCTCACTTCTAGATACTGATCTTCTCATCCGATCTTTTTCCAATCTTTCCACATACTTGACAAGAGCCTTCCACTCTTTCTCATTCAAACTCTCACACTCATTGCACCTATTCTCCCACGTACACACAAAATCTCGACACTTCTTACACACAGTATGGGGATCTACCGAGGCTTTCGGCAGTCTTACCTTACAGCCTTCTTTCACACACACTCGAAACATACTACCTGAATCAGACATATTAACAAAATAACAATTGCGATTGCCAATCTAACTTTCCAAATACGATACCAAGATCCAAATAGCGAAAAGTCAGACAACGAGCAGGAAATTCTATCAGAGAACCTTCAACGATGTTGCCGGTTCGGCTGGCAGAGAAAATTTGACAAAAATGAGAATGGTTCCGAGCACCAGCGCCACGGGAGCGGGGTGGCGATCACCTGAACTACCAGTGTACTAGCGGTTGGCGCGAGTTTTGAAAATTCTGCCAGTGCGATAGAGAATATAGCTATATATGTACCTGCCAGGTAAGTCCATGCATAAAACTGAATTCTTATTACATGAAGATAGATTTCAAGACATACGAGTAGCTTTGTTGCAAATCCCATGTAACAGTAATTTCAGTCAAATTTGCTTCAATAATTCTTTTTATTTAGTGTGGGTTTCCTACAGCCTAATGAATTTTTATGAACTAAAAGAGCAACTGAATTTGGCTTTAACAGATGGTAAAATTTTGATAAAATACCCAACTAGGATAAACTTTGATACTATCCAATTATTCTAACCTAATTTGGTACTAATAACCTGTAGTGGTATGTAAATTTCCAAACTTATATTAGCAACAAATGTCAAATATAAAATTTAATTTAAAGAGTAGCTTCTTTCATTGTTAATTGCTGCCATCTTTTTAAATTAAAAAATAAACTACTACAACACAATTTCATCTTCTCTAACCTGTATCATAAATAAGCCCCAGCTGAATAATCGAAAAAATAAAACTTTTTTTTTTATTTCAAAAGGGTGGTATCTCTTACCTTCATAATTCTTCCTCAGTCTCTAACTACATAGCAATCCAATTTCTTTAAGCTTACCATTTCCAAATTTCAACTCTCATTTCATTCAAGAATAAATTCTAATTATAAACCCAATGTGAATTGTTATGTATCATTACCCTAAATTACAATGACATGGATCACGATGAAAAAAGGTGAATCACACTTACCTTACTCCTACATACGAATCAGGACGTGTGAACCTGAATGTAAGGTCTTCAGCTAATGTGTCAGGTGGTAATCCAGCCCCATTGAATCTTACAACCTCAACTGGAAGTTAAAAGTGAATTCTTTGAAAATAGTGGAAAGACTTTTAAGAAAATTCTTGACATCTACTGTCTTGTGTGCTTGGTATTTCTTAGATAACTACATATTTAAAACAGATTAACAATACCCAGTCTGCATACCCCAGAAAATTGCATGTACAGTAGTTGAGTTGCAACTTTTATCTCAGATCTGCAACAAAGGATCTGAATATACTGCAAGGCTTGAATAATGATCAGAAAACATTACTATATGTTCAAATGGTGAATGGACCTCATAAATGGCCAGCTGTTTTTTATAAGTCCCTGTAGGTTTAATGCAAATGCATTCACTTTTGCCTTTTACTTTATTGTTTCTTCCCACTAAGTTGTAAAACTTCTTTAACTCTACCTAAATTCATCTTAAGAAATCTTAAAGGCAAGCATTTAGGAAGTATAGAAATTTGACAAAGGTAGATTTCACACCATAAGTCTATAACAAAAACACCAAATGACTTTGACCTCCAGTTTAGTTCCACTGCAGTTTTCTCTAAAGTAATGCAGGTAATATAGGTGGTGAGACTATATGTATATTCAGGGTTGTGAAACAACTCACTTGTACAGCCCATAAGAGTTGAAAAGGTATGCATCACATTTTATTTGAAAAGTTTTAAAGCTTTTATGGTTATTTTTTATCAATACATACCTATGTTCTAAAGCTGACTCTAAATTTAATGAACCACATTAGATGAGTAAAAATAAGTGCCGGATGTTCTTCAGCACAATCGAGCTTTCTATACAGCATATAATGCAGTATGAAACTCAGTTGGCCAAAGTATCAAGGCCACCGAGAGAGAAGGCCTGTTTGATATGATGTGATGATGTTGACCCTGGTAGTCCGAAGGTGGTGCGTGTCGACTCACTCTCTTAATTCCTGAGCTTCCAGGTTCCTTCCCGTACATCATTTGGACACAGTTTTTTTTTCGTGGTTCCATTGTTTTATTTATGAACTGGACCATCAAACTTATATGGCATAATGAGGTAGCGTGCCATGGATGCATCTTGTGTCTTTTACTGGACAAACTTCCTACGGTAAGCAGATAAACTCAGCAATAAGTTCACTGCAACAGGTATTTGACTTCTGTCTCTAGATCTCAAGATGACTTTCAATAGCAATATAAAATTTGCATTTTAGGTAGGAGTTGTGAGCAACAAGGTCAGGTGTAATGTAAAGAAAGACGGGTTTACCCTACATTGAATGTTAGCAGGAATTCGTGTAAACCAAGACTTAACAATAGTTGAATATAGGCTAGCCTAAGTCAAAGAACTCCCAGTGTAGCCTATGCCAAACAACACCTAATGTAGCCTATGTCAAACAACACCCAGTGTAGCCTGTGTCCAACTCCCAAAGTAGCCTGTGTCAAACAACTCCCAGTTCAGGACTCGCAAAGCTTTGAAAAAAGCAACTTAAACGTCATAATAGGCAAGACTAATAATGGTAGCAGTAGCCAGGTAAGCCAAGCAGCATATAAAAAGTTATCAACAAGCAAAGAAAGGGCAAACACATCAAACAAGTAAACCTAACAAGGGTAAACCTACGAAGTTATAGGTTCATTGCAACTTGAGCACAGGATAATGATGGGGGAATAGGCAAGTTACCACTGACAGTAGTCAAAGGTATGGGACAAACCTTTTGGGCCTAGATGGGTTAAAGTGCATGAAATTAGACTGCCATAGTATTCTAAAGGTTACAGATTCAAAACAGGAGCCTACATTGGAATTTCAATAACGTAACCTAACCTATCCTCATTGCATTACTAGGTTTAAAGAGATCATATATTCAAGTAAAAATATTAAAAGACCATGTTTCTTCTTCCACAGGTAAAACTTTAGTACAGATTAATGAAATACCATACTGTATGCCACAATGCCCTACCTGCAGTTAAGGCTAACTGCACAGTACATGCATTTTTCATGTTGCTGAAGTACGTCACTTAGAGATTTCAAGATTCCTACGAAGGCTCATGATATGAATATCATTAAGAAGATATTCAATAACTCCAGAGAGCTGATACTCCTGAATGTCTTTCTAACACTGCAATAGCATTGCTGTTATAAAACTAGTCATTTCATTTTTGGCAATAATTTTAGATGGTCAGTCATTCAAACACTTGCCTGTGCTGAAGTTTGTATTTAAACAGCTGTAGTTAACCCTCTTGCGCACAGGCCGAAAATATAAAGGTGTAAGGTACACGCCTTTTCTACCAGGCCAAAAAGAATACTCGAACGGAAAAGTTTTTTGGTAAAATTTGGTATATCTGAATTATAACTGATATGCACTTCTGGTTAGTGTTATTATATCGGCAAATGATTGAATTATTTCCTAAAGCAATCAGAACATCTTTACCAGGCTTAGAAATAATAAAATCGATGTGAGGAATATTATATTTAAGAAAAATCATAGATATTTTTGGAAATATGAAAAATATGATATTGTTATGATACAATAAAGTTTGTTCATACTTACCTGGCAGATATATATAATCAAAGTGCCCACCCACCTCCCCTCAGGAGACAGTGGCACTAGAAAAATCTGACAGAAAATGGGAATGGTTCCTTACGCCCGCCTCCCAGCGGCGGGAATGGGTATTACCACCTGGCCGACCACTGCGTGTGCCGGGAGTTTTGAAATTCTGTCGGACTTCGGAGAATACAGCTATATATATATCTGCCAGGTAAGTATGAACAAACTTTATTGTATCATAACAATATCATTTTGTTCATGAATCTTACCTCCCAGATAGTATATATATAGCTGAATCCCACCTTTGGAGGAAGGGGGAGACAGATTCGATTTTGGGAAACAATTTCATATATATGATTGATATTTTGGTTCCTTAACTGTTAGCATAGCTGACTTCGTGAGTACCGTCACCCAAGTCTGCTTCTGCTTTACTAGAGACTCCAGCTAGGTAGTGACCTGTGAAGCTGTTGAGTTCTAGAGGATCTGTCAACGGGGGCGTGACCACAATGCAACTAGATCCTATATTACAGACCTCCAATTTCGGTACTGCATTCCTAGAGGTGCCAGCAAGGACGTGACCTGTGTAGCTGGTGCGCTCTAATAAACTGTCATGGGGAGCGTGACCACAATGTGACAGATCATATAGGTGTTGTTTAGACACCGAATGCTGTTAATGCTTCACTGGAGGTGCCAGCAAGGACGTGACCTATGTAGCTGGTGCGCTCCAGATGATTTGTCAATGGGGGCGTGACCACACTGTGACAAAAACATTTTACCCTACTATGAGGGCGAAGCAAAAACATTACCACCTGACCTAGCCTATCTGGTTAAACTTCGTAAAACCAAGGCTAATGGAGGGAAGTCCGCCTAAGGCGCCTACCCAAGACCACAAAAAACTAAACACCTACATAAACATAATAAAAATAAAAAAATAAAAATAAATAAAATTAAAAAGTCCAAACTAACATATTATTTTCTAAAAGATAGGAAGAGTGCTACTCTCTGTCCCCAATATATTGTCTGCTGCGACATATGGGCCCAAAGAGTAGCAGTTCTCGTATGCAATCCTCACCTCCCGAAGGTAGTGAGAGGCAAACACTGAATTACTACGCCAAAATGTGGCATTCAAGATGTCATTGAGTGCCATGTTCTTTTGGAAGGCTACCGACGTAGAAATAGCCCTCAGTCCATGCGCATTCACCTTCAACACTTTCATATCACTGTCTTGACAGGATGAATGCACTTCCTTGATGGTGCCCCTCAAGAAAAGAGCCAAAGCATTCTTGACACTGGTAACCTTGGCTTCCTGCCAAACCACCACAAGTTATCAGAAGGACCTCTTATAAACCTTGGTTCCTATCTTTCCGACGGAGGGATTGACTTCCTAGCTATTGCTTAGGAGTCTGCTTCGTCTCAAGAGCCTCAGCGAGGATGTGACCTATGGGTAAGAGTTCTTGTGGGTTTGCCGATGGGGTCTTATCCACTTACTCGGCAAAAGCCTAACTGGCATTTGTCAATGGGTGCTAATCCACTCATATGACCATATAACCTATGCCTATTAGCATAATTAAGGAGCACAACACCGATCCCGATCACCTGATCCTAACACGAGGTTAGCGCTTAATTTTAAAAAGAGTTAAACTAAAAATTAACTCACTAGTTAAGGATCAGTGTCGGCTCCCTATCCCAGCAACGTATCCGCAGACACGAACAACCAAGAGAAAAGGATCTCTTGTAGGTTGAATTGACATCCTTCGTGTAACGGGAGGTCAACACAGAATTGCATCTCCCGTAAGTGACAGCTCATATGTCCTTTATGACATATTGTTATGGAACCAAGAAGAATTCATAAAAGCTCGCACTTCATGCATAGGTTCGAAATGGACTGGACATGAGGAACTTCAGAACTACATCCAAGTTCCAAGACGGCAACTTGGGTTGTTGAACCTTCATCGTTTCGAAAGATCTCAAGAGATCGTGAAGGTCTCTGTTGTCGGCCAAGTCCAGGCCTCTGTGCCTAAAGACAACTAAAAGCACACTCTTATAACCCTTGATTGTAGAGACTGCAAGTTTTAGATCCCTTCTCAGAAAAGGAAGTCAGCAATCTGGCTCACAGGTCGTGGTGGAGGAAAATGCCGTTCTTCTTGCACCAACTCCTGAAGACTATCCACTTCGATTGTACACTGCGTTGGAAAACGCTCTTCTTGCACTGGCGATAGCTTTCGCCATTGACGTATAAAAGCCTCTCGCTCTGGCCAACTTTTGGATAGTCTGAATGCAGTCAGACTCAGAGCGAAGAGGCTTCTGTGGTACCTCTCGAAGTGGGGCTGTCTGAGTAGATCTGTCCTTACTGGAAGCGTCCTCGGGAAGTCTACTGCAAAGGCCATGACCTCTGTGAACCACTCTCTCGCAGGCCAGAACGGGGCGAACAAAGTCATTCTCGTCCCTTCCGACACCGCAAACTTTCTCATGACTTCCCCTAAGATCTTGAACGGGGAAAGGCGTACAGGTCCATCCACCCCGTCCAGTCCCAGAGAAGTGTGTCTATCGTCACTGCAGCTGGGTCGAGTACTGGGGAGCAGTACAGTGGAAGCCTCTTCGTTCTGGACGTCGCAAAGATATCCACGAGCGGACGTCCCCATAACCCCCACAGCTCTTGGCATACCTCCTGATGCAGAGTCTACTCGGTTGGCAGAAGTTGACCTCGTCTGCTGAGGAGATCTGCCCAGACATTCTCTACTCATGCTACAAACTTCGTAAGGATCATGACGTCCAGTGCCCTTGCCCACAGCAAGATCTCCTTTGCCAGAGCAAAAAGGGGACTGAGACTGTGTTCCGCCTACTTCTTTCAAGTACGCCAGAGCTGTGGTGTTGTCTGAGTTGACTTGGACTATTCGACGAGAGACTTTTTCTTGGAAAAACTGGAGAGCTAAAAAGATGGCTGCCCTTTCCTTTAGGTTTATGTGCCAGGACACCTGTTCCCCTCTCCAGGGTGCCTGCCACTTCTTTCCCCCTAATGATGCTCCCCATCCCGTGGTGGACGCGTCGGCGAACAACACTAGGTCGGGGCTCTGAAGCTTGAGAGACACGCCCTCCGACAGCTACACTGGATCTAGCCAACATTTCAAGTGATGTTTTACCTCTCCTGAAATTTCCAAGATCATGTGTAGATTCTTGTTTTCTTTCCAATTGTACTTGAGAAAAAATTGTAACGGTCTGAGGTGCAGTCTCCCCAAGGAAACAAACTTCTCCAGCGAGGAAATGGTCCCCAGTTAGACTCATCCATTCCCTCACCGAGCACGAATCTTTCCTTAGGAAGGCTAACACTTTGTCTAAGCCTTGCTGCTGACGTCCCTGGGACGGAAAAGCTCGAAAAGCCACTGAATCCATCTGAATCCCCAGATACACGATGGATTGGGTTGGGATCAGATGTGACTTTTCGAAATTCACCAGTAGTTCCAGGGACTTCACCAACGATTAAGTTGTTTGAAAATCCTTCAGACACCGCGTTTGAGTGGAGGCATGAATGAGCCAGTCGTCCTTCGAAGATAACAATTGCGAAGGAGGAGACTGAGGGGCCGCTGGCTGAAACTATTCTTCAAAAGAGGCTCGAAGCCATCGAACCAAGACCTCTTCTTCTTCTCAACTGACACACGTTCGGGAAGATGGTAACCGTGCTCTCTAGACAACCTCTGGAGAGCTGCATGAAATCTAGAGAGCAAGGCAACTGGCGAAAGAGCGGAACGAGAAGGAGAAGGGACTGCCTGGACTCTTGATTGGCAGCCTATCATCCTTCCTCTCGCGATGTGGCTTTGCCTTTCTCACTGCAATCAACGAAACAAGTTGTTGTTGCAAAGACACAATCATCCTTTTCGATGGAGAACATTCCTTCTCAGGCAAAAGGCTGATCCTTTGAGAAGACGATGGGCGAGGGGAAGCCCTCCTTCTCACATGGACCGCCAAGGATATATCTTAGGAGCGACCGAAGCGCTCAAAAGCATACTCATCGGAAGACGTCCTCTCCGGTGAAGATCGCAACACAGTAGAAAAGAGAGAGGACGTGAAGCGTCCCCCTCCCTGAGACCATACATCATACATCTTAGCTCTCTTTTACTGCGGAAAGTCTTCCAATTGCCCAGGAGACGACTGCAAAGCAGGAGCAGCTAACGGACGAGAAGCGTTCCCCTCCGAGGAACCAAAGACGACGGCCGCCTGTGCGACCTATAGCGTCTTCGTTCTCCTCAGAGGGAGCGAGACCCTCCGAGAGTTCCAACTCCTGCGCGGGGAGGACGTCTCTGAAGACTAAAGTAATCTTTGCAAGATTCAAAATTCTATGAGATTATGAGCCATGACATCACCTGTAGACGAATCTTGACTATGAGAGAATGTTCAGAATCATTTCTAGATCATCTATGCTATTCCAGTTTTCTGCAGGAAAAACTGGAGAGGTGTGAATTTCAGTCTATTCAGGGAAAACAAACTTCTCCAGCGAGGAAATGGTCCCCTGCAATTCATTCATTCCCTCACCGAGCATGTTTCCTTCCCTAATAAGGCTGCGTTTCACTTAAAACAGGAGTAATTTGAAGACACTGTAGAAGATTGTTCATTTGTTTCTTCCTAAAAGTCTCCTTCCTGAGATCCATTACTATTCTCTGATTCTCGGCGAATGTCTGAAGAAGCATTACGTCGTGCGTCCATCCAAGCGTCCTGCCGAGCGTCGCGCTCGGCGCTGTCGTATTTTTGGCAACGGAAGGAGTCCATTTCATAATCGAGCAAGGGACGTCTCGGCGAGCTAATTGACTGCATCTCTTGCACATCATTCTTGTTTCGAGGGAAATCATGTGTGCTATGCCGCTGTAGACTCGGACAGAATTCTGTTACCATGCGGTAAACAGAACCGAAAAAGGTCTAATACATATATATATATATATACACACACACACATACATTTACACATATATATATATATATATATATATATATATATATATATATATATATATATATATATATATATATATATATATATACTATTATATATATATATATATATATATATATATATATATATATATATATATATATATATATATATATATATATATATATATATATACATATATTACATACATATATACACATACTACATACACATAATATATATATATATATATATATATATATATATATATATATATATATATTAATTTTTTTTATCTCTTGCAAAGTGAAGATGTTCAGCCATGTATGCTAGAATTCCCCTCAACCCGAGGCTAAGGCCAGTGATTGTAGGGTAGAAATACAGTTAGTCCGTCAATCCCGCAGGAGAGAGAGAGACGTAACCTAATGCGCATGGCAGACAATCAGATGGAACTGAGCACTGGCAATACGCCTTAGTGACAGCAGACTCAGAGAACGTTCGTCGTTCTCGCACTGCTCTGCCTGAGTTGCCACCTACACCATTCTACGAATGAATAGGTTTACTATCATTATAGAGCAGAAACCAAAATCCATCAAACTGGTATATTTAAGCGAAACTGAATTGCTAAATATAAAAGGCTAACTTGGTATTGTCATAACAATACCTTAAATGTTTAAAAATAGGGAAACGGCAACCCCTGAATAGTTGCAGGGAGAACCGATTAAATGTAATAAGAATAATCGCACTCTCGGTTGTCCTCCGTAGGAGGTAACTATGGTATGAGTATATAACTTGAACCATACAACCGTTTGATAGTAATATGACGTAAGGGCAAAAATAATATTACTATGATACAACATCGCTTGTTCACCTTAACCCGGCAGATATATATATACATATATCTGACTGGTAAGTTTATGAACAAACGTTAGAGTATTTTAGACACTTGGACAGCTACCTCCCTACTACATTCTGCCTCACCGAGGTAGGGAGAGCCATCACGCGGTAGTGTTTTGTCAATGAGAAAATTATACGCTTACGCGATAGAATGAACACTCATGGCATTATCACAATACTTCACTACCAATACTATAACTTTCCAATGCAAACATGATTCCAGGCTACGCAAAGATTTAAGAATCACAGATAGGGTATTACCCTCCAAAGACACTATTGTAGGGCCCGAAGGCATCACAGGTCTTTGGAGGGATAAATTCTACTGGACGGGTAACTTGTGTTACACGCCTGGAGGAAGACCTCCTTACACTATCACGTTCTAGTTTACGTACCTATGATTCATAAGCCTTCCACGCAGAATCAGACATATTTTCACACTCGTTGCAGCGCTCATCAAACATACAAACATGTTTCCTACAATTCGCGCACACTGTATGAGGGTCTACCGAAGTTTTCGGTAGCCTAACCTTGCATTCTTCCACACAACATACTCTGGCCTAGTCGAACTAGATCCAGACATCGTAAGTTTAAGGAAAAATCAAGCCAAAATAAAAACAATCCACAATTAGCGTATGCCTAACCACCGATCCTAATCAAATAACCAAAAATCAATCGGGATACTCAAGTGACCAAAAGAGTTCCAAAATCCAATGACGGAGGTGCAGAAAACACTTGTTGTCTGCACCGGCGACAGAAAATATCTGACAGAAAATGGGAATGGTTCCTTACGCCCGCCTCCCAGCGGCGGGAATGGGTACTACCACCTGGCCGACCACTGCGTGCCGGGAGTTTTGAAATTCTGTCGGACTTCGGAGAATACAGCTATATATATATCTGGCAGGTAAGATTCATGAACAAAATAACAATTAGGTTTGGGAGTTTGTTCTAGACCTAATGTTTGATCTTTTACATGGAAGCAATAATTTTGCTATAAATGTGTTTGCTAATGAGCTGTAATTAATTAAAAAAGGCAAATTGTTTAGAGTGCAATTTTGAGATTTTCCAGCCTACTTATGTTGACGTTTTGTATCGTAGCTAAGTAAGCTAGCGGTGTCGGGTTTGCGTTTTCTTCAAGATTCATCATCTGTCGACCCAATGGCGTCAACTACATTTTCTATGATTGACACATTTTTTTCCGTGAATTTTTCCCGAAAATAACACATATGACGCACCCAGCGCGTCATCTGTGCACTTATGGAAAAATTTTATTGACACGCTATGCGTCATCAGATCACGAGAGGGTTAATGACTGAATAAATTTCATTATTTATCAAAGCTGGTAATATTGTGTTTTTGTTAATTGTAGTTCCCCTTAAAGTTACTGTACCATCAGGAGAGTTTTTCCAAACAGATCTGCCAGGCTTCAGAACAACATGACTCAAATTTTTGGATGTACATTAAGAGTAAATGTAAATCATTACTACCCAATGACAAATTAGTGATAATGATGGTGGATGAAACTCACTTAAAACCATATTTTCATTATAAAGGCAAAACTATTGTTGGTTCAGCCTTTGACAGAAGTGAAGCTGCAACAAATGCATTTGATTTTATGTTGAACAGGTAAAATGAAGTTTTTATGTTAAAACAAAGTTTAATGTATACTTACCTGGCAGGTATATATATAGCTATATTCTCTGTTCCACCTGGCAGAAATTTTCAAAACTCGCGGCAAACGCTAGTAACCTATTAGTAGTTCAGGCAACCACCACCCCGTTACCGTGGCGCTAGCGCTAGGAACCGTTCCCAATTGGGCCAGATTTTCTCTGAACCCTGTCTCCTGAGGGGAGGCGGGTGGGAATTAAATTATATATACCTGCCAGGTAAGTATACATTAAACTTTGTTTTAACATAAAAACTTCATTTTAATGTATGACACTTACCTGGCAGGTACATATATAGCTGATTGACACATTTGGAGGTGGGTCAAAGACAGCAACATTATTAGAGTATAAAAATATTATTAAAATATTATTAAAAACTCTAGGTTCCTTACCTGCTAAGGTAGCTGACTTCATAGGTCCTTGCTCTAAGCCTGCTTAAACCTTAGTAGCTCTCAACAAGGAAGTGTCCTGTATGTTGAAGAAGCTAAGACTGGAACTGACAACTGGACGTGACCAATGTGTTGACAGAACCGTACAGCCCTCTTATGCCACGGCATTCAAGCTAGTCATAGATCATTTACCTGAACTACACACACACCATCACCAGATAATACTAACAAGACTGATAAAAGTACCGAACACTTTTCTCAGACGACCAAAAACACAAACACCATCACCTAATAAAATCAACTAGCTTAAAAGAAGGTTATGGGGTAGTAACTCCTTTTGCCCAATACTGTACCAGAGGACACGTATGGACCTAGCGTCTGACAATTATCAAAGGTTGTCTGAACATCTCTAAGATAATGAGACGCAAATATTGAATTAGTTCTCCAATATGTGGATTCAATAATTTCCTTGAGGGCTAAATTCTTTTAAAAGCTAATGAAGTCGCAACTGCCCTGACTTCATGAGCCTTCACTTTCAAAATACCAAAGCTCTGCTCTTGACACAACATATGAGCTTCTCTAATTAACTCTCTCATGAAGAAGGCTAGAGCGTTCTTCGTCATGGGTCTACTGGGGTCTTTAACTGAACACCACAGAGCGTCAGAATTCCCTCTGATATCTCTTGTTCTTTCCATATAAAACCGCAATGCTCTCACTGGGCAGAGAACTCTTTCTTGCTCGTGACCCACTAACTCAGACAGACCCAAAACTTCAAAGGATCTTGGCCAAGGATTAGCTGGATTCTCATTCTTGGCCAAGAAACCTTCTTGGAATGAACACACTGCGTTGCCATGTCTCCATCCCACCTTCTTCGATATAGCCTGAAGCTCACTAGCTCTTTTAGCGGTTGCCAAAGCTACTAAAAAGATAGTTTTCTTAGCAACATCTCTCAGAGAGGATTTCTCTAAAGGCTCGAATTTGCTAGAAGTTAAATACTTCAGGACCACATCGAGGTTCCAAGCAGGTGGCCTGCATTGTGGTTGTTTCTTCGTACCAAATGACCTAATCAGATCTCTAAGGTCTAAGTTATTCGAGATGTCTAGACCTCTGTGTCTAAACACTGAGGTTAGCATACTCTTATAACCTTTGATTGTCGAAACTGACAAGCCCAATTCCTTCCTCAAGTATAGAAGGAAATCTGCGATTTGGGTCACAGAGGTACTGGATGAAGCACTTTCCTGTTCTTACACCACTTCTGGAAATTCTCCCGAACTTCGACTGATATAACTGTGATTGTTGAATTTCTTCTGGCTCTAGCCACTGCCCTGGCCACCTCTCTAGAATATCCCTCGCTCTGACAAGACCTTTCGATATGTCTGAACGCAGTCAGACCCAGAGCGAGGGTATTCTTGTGAAACCTGTCGAAGTGGGGTTGTCTGAGTAAATCTACTCTTAGCGGAAGAGTCCTTGGCGTATCTATTGTCCATTCCAGTACCTCTGTGAACCAAACTTTGGGCCGGCCAAAACGGGGCTATTAAGGTCATCCTCGTCCCTTGGCTCTCCCTGAACTTCTTCATCACTTTCCCCAGTATCTTGAACGGAGGAAAAGCGTACACATCTAAGTTTGTCCAATCCATCAGGAATGCGTCGACCGCCACTGCTTCCTGGTCTGGAACCGGAGAGCAATAGGTTGGTAACCTTTTTGTTCTGGCTGTCGCAAACAGATCTACTACCGGACGGCCCCACAACTTCCACAGGCTCTGGCAAACCTCCATGTGCAACGTCCACTCCGTCGAGAGAAGTTGTTCTCTTCTGCTCAACAGGTCCGCACTCACATTTTTCTCTCCTTGTATAAACCTGGTGAGTAGCACGACCCTTTCCTCTTCCGCCCAAAGCAGAACTTCCTTTGCCAGACTGTAAAGGGGAAAAGAATGAGTCCCTCCTTGTTTGCGGATGTATGCCAGAGCCGTGGTGTTGTCCGAGTTGATCTGCACTGTCTTGTCTCGAATCAACTCTCTGAAGTGCTTCAAGGCCAAGAAAATTGCCATCAGTTCCTTCCTGTTTATGTGCCAACTTGTTTCTTTCTTGCTCCAAAGTCCCGACACCTCTTGAGGCCTAATGTCGCTCCCCAACCCGCGTCCGACGCGTCGGAAAACAAGACGAGGTCTGGGCTCTTCTGCTGAAGCGACATCCCTCTTGCTAACCTGCCTGGAGTTAGCCACCACTTTAATTCCTCCTTTACTTCGGCAGGAATTAGAAACTGGAAGGAATCCGGTTGCAATTTTCTTGGCCATGAATCCTTCAGGAAAAACTGTAGAGGTCTCATGTGCAGTCTTCCTAACGAAATGAACCTCTCTAGCGAAGAGAGTGTGCCCAGTAGACTCATCCACTCTCTTGCTGAGCATCGGTCCTTCTTTAGAAAGTCCTGCACCTTCCGAATGCATTGGGCTTGCCTTTCGGGGGACGGAAAAGCCCGAAAAGTCACTGACGATATCTGAATCCCCAAATAAACTATCTGTTGTTGGGGATCCAATTGAGACTTTCCCATATTTACTACCAGACCTAGGTCTTTTGCTAAGTTCAATGTTTGATTCAAGTCCTCCAGACATTGACTTCTTGATTGGGATTTTATCAACCAGTCGTCCAGATAAAAAGACACTCTGATCCCTCTTAAATGCAACCATCTCGCCACATTGGACATCATCCTCGTGAACACTTGGGGGGCTGTGCAAAGGCCGAAGCACAGGGCCTTGAACTGAAAGACCCTGTCCTGAATCACAAACCTTAAATACTTCCTGCTTCCTGGATGAATCGGAATATGAAAGTATGCGTCTTGTAAGTCCAGGGTCACCATCCAGTCCCCTGGACGTAGCCGCTGCCAGTACCTGAATCGTTCGTCTTTTCCTAATAGTGAACTTGGTCTTTTCTACGAAAAGATTCAGTTGACTCACGTCCAGAACTGGCCTCCAACCTCCCGAGGACTTTGCAACCAGGAACAACCGGTTGTAAAATCCCGGAGATTCGTGATCCAGAACAGGGCTCTATGGCTCCTTTCTCTAGCATGGAGCTACTTGCTCCCACAGAGCCGCTTTCTTCACTAAATCGTTGTAATTTGCCCCGAGGGCTCTCGGAGATGTTGCGAGAGGAGGTCTCTTCAAGAAAGATTCCTTTCTTGAAGAGACCTCCTCTCGCAACATCTTGTACCCTTCCCGAGCTACGTTGACAGCCCAGGGATCTGCCTTCATGTTCTGCCAAACTTCCCAAAAACCTTGAAGTCTGGCTCCCACTGTCGTCTGGAAGACTGAAATCTCATTCTTTAGAGGTGGTCTTGGCTCCTCTTTTAGTGGGTACTCTCTTACCCCTAAAGGCGGGTCGAGCGAATGTTCTGCCTCGAAAGGGCTGTTGCGAAGGCTTAGTATCCTTTGAAGTTTTCTTAACCAACTTGGATGGTAAGAACTTCCTAACTGAAGACGAGAGAAGATCTTGAGTGGCCTTCTGAGAAAGGGAGAGAGCTATATCCCTAATCACCTCTGAAGGAAACAGCTGTTTCGAAAGGGGAGAGAACAGCAACTCCGATTTCTGAGAGTTAGAAACTCCTTTTGAAACGAAAGAACACAACAGCGATCTCTTCTTTAGTACTCCTGCCAGTTCATTCGTTCCGTCTCTCAGAGCCTTGTCCATGCAGGACATAATGCTCTTAGCTGTTTCTATATCCTGCGAATCCTCTTCTTCTAGGGAGTTCGCCAGTGCTCCCAAAGACCAATCCAGGAAATTGAAGACTTCGAAAGTCCTAAAAATCCCTTTACAAAGATGGTCAAACTCTGAAGACGTCCACCAGACCTTAGCAGACTGTAACGCCTGTCTGCGTGAGCTGTCTACTATACTGGAGAAGTCCCCCTGGGAAGAGGCAGGTACTCCCAGGCCTAGACTTTCTCCAGTAGCGTACCATACTCCTGACTTCGATGCTAACTTAGCTGGAGGAAAAACAAAAGAGTATTTTCCCGCTTCTTTCTTCCATCCATCCAGTCCATTCATTCACGTTGAAGGGCCTTCTTCGCCGAAATTGACAGAGTCATCTTAAGGAAAGAGGACTTCTTTGTAGTCCTAGTCTTGGAAAATTGTGCTAAGGGAGGATAACGGAGCTGGTCAGTTTGAATTCCCCTTCAAAAACAGAAAGAAGACGTGAAGTCAGAACCTTATAATCTGAAGAAGGTTCCGTATTCTTTTCCTCAACTACTTCCAATTCCTCTTCTGCTGAAGAAATGTCTTGTAAATCATTGTCGTGTTGACGCTTCGCTGAAGGAATAACGTCCTGCCGCCTGCGTCCTGCGGCTAACGAGGAATCGGCGTCCTGCCGCCTCTCGATGTCCTGCGCCTGCGTCCTGCGTCCATCGTAGACACGTCTGCTTCCTGTCGCCTGCGTCTTGCGTCCACAATTGATCCCGAGTCCTGACGTTTGCGTCCTGCTTCTTCCGAAACTATTTTATCATTTTCCTTCCTTCCCTGCGTCCTGCGTCCTGAATAACCAAGCGATCGCCTGTCCTCGTAGCGCCAGTGCGCCCTGAGTCCTCGGCGAACGCGTCCTTGTCTTCCCTCTTAGAAGACTTAACGGGAAGGAAATCGTCCTTCCGCCTCGAAGATGCCTGCCCAGGCGCATCCCAAGACTTCACAAGAACTGCCAGCTTGGACTGCATTTCCCTTAAGAAACCCTTCGTACTATCTTCCTGAAAATGGTAGAGGACGAAGGAGGGAAGATTACGAGCGGGACTGCGACGTAACGGAGAGCGATCTTGTACTCTACCCGACGGAGAAAGACGAGGGGAAGATACACAAGAAGATGGAGGAGAGTCTCTCATCGAAATCCAAGGACGAGAAGGACGTATAGCGCCAGTGCGCCCTGAGTCCTCTTTAGAACGAAAAATCCTTTTCCTCTTGATCGGAACTGCGTCCCCGTCTTCCGAGGAGGACAACACCTCAGGACTACTCCAAGCCTCACGATCTTGAGCATGTCTCTCGAGAGCCGTTGACGTCCTGAAAGTCCTCTTGAGGGGGCGAGACACAACTGCATACCGACTTCCCCGCTCGGAAGTCGAACCATCCGAGGACGCAAACTTCCCAGTTACGCCTTTTCTGCGGCGAACTGCAACAGCCTGGGAACTTGCAACAGGACTGTTCGAAGGGACGCCTGACCGCGACAAAACCTCTCTCGCCTCCCTTCGACTGTCGACATGCCTTCTCCCTTGGGTCTGGGAGCTTGACAGAGGTCTAGGTCTAGGAGCACGAGAGAGACGATCAGACGCCCCCTCCACTACACTTTCACTGACATCAAAAGCACTAACTTTATCCGTAAGTCGCTGTATCTGGTCGCCCATGGACGCAAGGGCAGCAAACACCTTCACAATATGTGTATCGTTCGCCGCCTCCGATACAGCGGCGGAGCAGGAGATACCTGGGGAGAAGGAACTACCAATTCTACGTTAGGAAGGAGCTGGAGAGGAAATACATTCACTCCTTTTACTAGAAGAATTCGACTTCTCACTACGAGAAACAGATCTCCTTACACGATCTTTCTCAAGTCTCTCAACATATTTCATAAATATCTTCCATTCCTTCTCTGATAAATTCTCACATTCAAAGCACCTATTCTCCCAAGTACACACATTCTCTCTACACTTCTTACAAATGGTATGAGGGTCGACCGAAGCTTTCGGCAACCTTACCTTACACCCCTCTTTTACACAAACTCTAAACATACTTCCAGTATCAGACATCTTTAAAGAACAATCCAAAGCGAATGCCAAGCTAACGTTTCCGAGTACAATACCAAAGATCCATGAAAAGTCAGCAACGAGAATGAAAATCCTAGCAGGGAACCACCAACAATGTTGCCGGTTCGGCTGGCAGAGAAAATCTGGCCCCAATTGGGAAACGGTTCCTAGCCGCTAGCGCCACGGTGGGGTACGGGGTGTGGTTGCCTGAACTACTAATAGGTTACTAGCGTTTGCCGCGAGTTTTGAAAATTTCTGCCAGGTGGAACAGAGAATATAGCTATATATATACCTGCCAGGTAAGTGTCATACATTAAAGTCTATATTCAAATAGTAAGTTGTACAAATTAACACTAAAAGCAAAAAAGCTGATGTTCTCCACACTGAAGAAAGTAATTGTATGCTTAGAAAAAACAGGTTTCACCATGTTTTGCATTGTAACATCATAATGCTATCATTAGGAAAGCTATGTCCTATTTTGCCAGTATATAACCCCCCCCCACCTTTTCAAGAGTAACAAACCCCTTTTATCATGTATGTTTTAGTAAATTTGCTAAAATGTATCAAGAATAATTGGCTTGACAAGAAAGTTATAAATAAAACAATGAAGTTCCCTCAGTTCTCTTTTGATATAAATAATTTGGAAAACTAAATTCATTATGCACCATTCAGCCCTTTGAAGAACTTCATGATATACATATGTAGATTTTTACTCTTTGAACATTCATATAAACTGCCATTAAAAGCTTTATCTCCCTACACCTCTGAGAAACAAAATGTTCATTTAGTTTTACAAATATTCAATGAGTATCTCATTCAAGCTTTACAAACTCTTGGAAAAAATCACTGTGCCTTTTTATTCAGGATGCAGAATGTCAACATTTTACATTTGGTGGTCAATCATGAATGTAAAAGTTTCAAAGGTTAAATAATAAATATGCTGCTCAATAAGTAATGAAGGTTATAGTACAGAAAAACATAGAAAAATTAATATGAGTTTCTACTAGCAATTCATTGAATAATTGTTGTTCCTAAAAAAATTAACTATATTGTAGCCTACTAGCAATTTATTGAATAATTGTTGTTACTAAGAAAATTAGCTATATTGTAGCCAACAAAATCTTGACTATAAAAAGAAAGTTAGAAAATTTAACTACCAGATAATCATTTCATTCACACATAGTAGAATGAATCATGGTTTTTTATGCCATCTTGCAATTTGACTATTTCTAAATATTTCTTTAATTACAATAAATATGTTAGTTCTTTGGCATACACAGTACACTGTATTGTATCTAAATAAATTGTTTTTGTTCAGTATTTTATATTAATCTCATAACATGATATTGTTATGATACAATAAAGTTTGTTCATACTTACCTGGCAGATATATATAATCAAGTACCCACCCACCTCCCCTCAGGGGACAGTGGAAATAAAAATTATGAATAGAAAATGGGAATGGTTCCTGATACCCGCCTCCCAGCGGCGGGAAGGGGTACTAACCACCTGGCCGACCACTGCGTGTGTCGGAAGTTTTTAAAATTCTGTCGGACTTCAGAAAATACAGCTATATATATATCTGACAGGTAAGTTTCATGAACAAATTGTGTTTTGAGTGAGTATTATTTGGTGTACACTAATTAGTGCAGACAAGAAAAATAAGTCAATTAATAACTAACAAACCAAAAAATGGTTGACTTTGGTGAGGTTTTGTTTACATTTCTTTCGTCTGGCAGCACAAAACAGCAAACAGGCCTCCTCTCTCGGTGGCCTCGATAGTAGCCCATGATGTTGTGGTGCCAGATGCATGAATCATGGCTAACTTTAACCTCGAATAAAATAACAACTACTGAGGTTAGATGGCTGCAACTTGATGGTATGTTTGATGATTGGAGGATAGATGATCAACATAATTTGTAGCCCTCTAGCATCAGTAGTTTTTAATATCTGAGAGCGGATGGACAGACAAAGCCAACTCAATAGTTTTCTTTTACAGAAAACTAAAAATGACCATTCAACCCTAGACTTGTTCTCTTTCGGTAATCCTGCCTTTATGATCCACGCTCAATACTTCGTTAATTATTATCTTCAATACTTCGTTAATTATTATCTTTCTAACCACAAATGACTACCATTGATAATCTTCCAATGAACAATCAAAATTAAGTTTATAATTCTTCTAAATAAGTACAGTATTCATGACCATCATAGGGGATAAAACTTTGCAGTGTGCTTTTCCTAGCTTGCTGTGGTTAGTTCCTTCAAGTGATCCCTATAGTCACAAAACAGACTCAGTGGTCTTCCTAAACTACTTTATAGTAAGTTCCAGGCAAAATCTTTCATGAGCTATATCTAGTGTAGTAAATCTAAAAATGGTGCTTACCAATGTGTTTGATAACAAATGGGATGGCAAGAATCACTTCTAAAATGAAGAATATCTGCTGATAATTAACAGAAGACAGGGATACATTTAAACTGCAACGTGCTGTACTTTCATCGACACAGTAATCTTTCACAAGGCTTCCCAGTATTATCAGAAATACATTCCCTGAAAAGATACAAGAAGATTAAAATAGTCAATGCTAAAAATTATATAATCAAAACCATGTCAGTGAAAATGAAGAAACCAATACAACAGCTAGAGTTGCAATCAACTGTAGATAATGTACTATTAGTGATTATACAGTTCCTAAATTCCATTATAACCATTAAATGGTAGAATACATGGAGTAATGAACATAATATTAGTAACAAATTAAGACATACCAAGCAGTGTTGGAACATGGATTTCATCATATCATAAGGAACATTATGTACAAACATGTAATTTTTACTCTATAGAACAGGTCACTTGTTTGACACATGGATCCCTGTGAGTGCAGAATGTAAAGTAACACTAATAGTTCAACATTATAGTGTGAAAGTAAAAATACAACTGCCACAAATGTCAAGCTTTGAAAACTAATCAATTACAGAAGGTTTGGAAGAATCTCCATCATTATCTGTTGACCTAATTATGAGATTCAGAAAATGCTGTAATTTAATCAAGTCTAAACTTTATTAGCAATAAAGACAAATCATTTAAGACAGCATTTTAGACAGATTACTTAATAATAAAAATCCCTTACCATGTAAAGAAATACATGGCAAGGAGGGCCCAAAAGGTTAAAATCTCTGGAAACCGAGACTGAAAACGACTCTGTGGTGTCTGCAACAAGAGATACGAGAAAGAGAGGCCTGTTATAAGGGTATAACTTGTACACATATCATGAGAAAAAGTTCTTAAAGTCCTAAAGTAGTAGACTTAATGCCAATAACTAAGATAAAGAACAAGGAACAACTAAACAGAAGATTTTCCAACCAATACTACCCTAAACTACCATTTGAAGCAAAGATTCTCAAAAGGTCCAACAAAGCTCAAGAACTGCATAGATCAAACACAAATTTTCATAGTAAAAGTTCACTAAAATACTGGAAAAATATTTCTCTAATGAAAATCATCATTATTATTACATATAGGTACTTTTTTCTTTGATGAATAACTTCATCCCGCATGCTGCCTTGCTGCAGAAAATCATACAAGAGAAAACACTAGGGGGAAACTCTGTCCTTGGAATATCTGAAACTTTTGTATAAAATATACCAGATACATGTACTACCTGTAAAAGAAATCTGACTCACTTGGCATCACCTAATACAATTCTTCCTGCTCAATTATAATGGGTCTATACTATGAATTATAATACCAATAAAAACAAAAAACAAATAAGCACTCAAACCTAGGTGGAATTTTAATTTCAAAGTTGTCTTAACATTTATCCTAAATTCAAATTCTCAAATGCAAAATTATTTTCATAACAATCCCAATGACATGCAATAACCACAACCTTGTCATCATTTCCAATATCCCTAGATGTTAATTTTGACATATAGTCTACCTACCTGGAGCTGATCTGTAGCATAATCATTTATGGAAATTTTGTTAGTTATCATACAAAAACTGAGAATATTTTAACAATCAGTAGTTAATGGACATGTGTACGTATATACTAAATACTAATAGTGACTACCGACTTATTTTTTCCTTTGAACATATCCCTTTAACAGGGTTTATTCTTATAAAGTTGCTCATTAAAATTTATGACTGGTACAAGACTAAGCTTCAAAATCTGGTTAGCTACAAGTAGTGCAAGTGGGGCTGAGCAGACACAGTAAGGAATCTTTATTATCGTCTATGTGAGCAGCATAGGGTGTGTGGTATTACCTTGGAACTGCTTACTGTTAAAAAATAACAAACTGAACAAGAAATACACAATTACATATACTACAGATCTATATAATAAAACTTTATTTTAAAATCTTTAATACTAAACTGAAAAACACTTGCATTGAAGATGGCATCATGAATCATGAACAAGTTAATAAATATGATATTGTCATGTTACAATAAAGTTTTATACATACTTACCTGACAGATATATACTTAGCGAGACGACGAAGTCTATAGCTAAGTATATATCTGGCAGGGAAGTTGAATGTATAAAATGAGTCAGTTATAAGGATAGTGCCAAATAAGTTGGTACATATAATTTTACTATAATATTTTAAAGTTGTCTCACCTCCACTAAGGATATAAAATGTAATTCTGTGGAGATGACGAGTAGCATTGTAGAAATCATGATAACCAAGAATGCGAGAATTTTTGTGCTCTGCCTTCACATACCATGTGATGATCTGGAAAAAAATCACAATAATTACAATAAATACTAGGTCTTTAGCTACCATCAATATCAAATGGTTATCCTTGAGAAATTTTCTTACTGACATACACCAACTCAATTTTCTCAGAAATCCAACCCTTGTCTCCAAGAATTCAACTGGGGATAAAATTTCATTGGTGACTGTGCTGTTTATGATAATAGATGCATATTAAAACCAAGTACATTATACTATACATAACCCATTGCTAATTAAATCCTCTTTACTGCAATCATCAGCACATCAGTGTCATCCGTTTTTTCACTTTGAATATTCATCAGTACAACTTTGCTTAAGCTATATATTTCCCTTTTTCTTTCATTTTTCAAGAGCAAAGGGTGATGGAAAAGGCAACCTACAGCCTTTGCATACCCAAGGCCCAAACAAAACCGATGCAGAAAAATGTATAAGTAACAGACCTCTCCTTAACCCTTTGAGATACTGGGTGATCCATAAAATTTCTTTATCTTTCATAAATATAACGCAAAATTATCATAAATTTCCTTTTTAATGAGATGTCCAGTTACCAAAAAACTGAATGCAACTTCATTTAATGATGAAATGAGTTCAATTTAATATTTATAGCAGAAGCAAACTGAGCTTCCTCTTTCTAACGTAAACCTTGCATCGCCATGGGTCTGGAAGTAGCAAGGGGCTTCTCACCTGGATGAAAAATGTTGGATAAGTAGCCAGAGTCATCAGACGTTTGTGAGCTAGCTCCTGCACCACCCTCATAATTTTCAAGTTAGGTTTTGCACTCCTATGCACTTTACAATTAACATACCCAAGGCAGACTGTTGTTACAGATAAGCCATTAGTCTATGACAAACATAACCAAAGGGCTGGCATCTTGTAAAGTAAGATTTCCATGCGGTGCCAGAGTGTTAATATGGGTAACTTAGAAAGAGCTCTGCCATGTACAAATGGTTCTGGAAGAATAAAAAAAAATACACAGAAATGACAAGAGAACCTTACCAAAATGACTTATGAAACAACCATCAATTCAAGCCAAAGGCAGAAAATCCCATGTTACTTGAAACTGTCTCGACAGAATTGCACAACAGTGTTTGCAGAAACAACTTAGGTCCCCTCTCACATTGCTGAAAAGAAGCCTCTCCTTTCAGAAGTAATGGATGTTATAGACTTCCCCTTCTCCATGTGACAATCTCTGTCTCCTTCACAAATGATGGGAATTTCTTAGAAATGCTCCATCAGTAAAAAAAAAAAAAAAAAAAAAAAAACTGGAAGTGACTGTATAACACTGCTAGTTATGTCAGTTACTGGACATAAAAGAATATAAGCAAAATAAGCACAAATTTTTATGATACTTATTCTGTTTTGAAGACAATTCTCTTTGAAAACACATTGTGAGTAATTTTTTATCTAAGGGTGATGTATTATGAAGTGTATCTCAGGGAGTGAAATTTACATGACATCATTACGCCATTGCAGTATCAAAGGGTTACTGAAAACAAATTAGGTCTGAAAAAACAGAAGCAAATGGAGCTTGATAACACAGGGAATAATAGTCACTAAATTGTAGTATACAGCACCATAAGCTGACAATTTTAATTTCCATGGAGTGAATGTGGAAAGTTCATTTCCATGGAGTGAATGTGGAAAGAAGTACAATGACAAGCTTAACTTGGATTTATTTGCATTCTTATTATACCAGTAAATATCACTACTACACAATGCAGCATTATTATTGACATTGAGTGGAATGCATCTAGCCACAAGAAGTGCAACTGCATACATATTCAATAATACTTCTACAAATAAGACTCAGATGACTTTGATGACCATAATTTTTCTTAAATTTTTATCTACCAAATTGAATCCTGCAGTACATGCTTTCTTACAATGTCATAACTTTTCAGTACTCTATAATGTTCAGAGAAACTGGAAGCATGTACTGTACTACATATAGAAATGAACATACCTTTAACTTATAAAGGTTTAACATAAAAAAATAATATATACAACTGTCATGGTAACTGCTTCATAGCAAAGAATTACGAGTTAAAGGAAAGGAAAACGCATCTTTGAGAAGTTCTGCAGCGAGGAGGCGTTCACGCATGTTGTTGCAGGAGCCTGTTCTCATGATGGTTCTAGAATCGGCAGGAGTGTTGTGGAACTTGACAGGCCCCAATGTGACGTGAGGAACGCTGCAATTTCTGATGCAATACTGTCAAGAAACTTCAAAATCGTTCCCGTAATCTCGGGAGTCTGTGACGTTCGCCGTAGGCCCCGCCCCCAGGTCACCGTATAAATACGACTGACGAAGTAGGAGGAAGCAGATCATCAGTAAGTCACAGATCTGATCAGTGAGAGGTCAGCAGTAGAGATCAGAGATCATCCGAGAGAGATAAGAGAAGAAGGAACATACGAAGGATCAGAGAGGAAAAGGCACCCGAGAATTGGTCGAATTCTGGTCAAGTCGTCGTCAAGAGTGGACAACCGAGTTATTTCAACGTTGAGCAAGACTTCAGAGAAGAAACGTTCTGCGAGAGGTTTTGAGAAGTTCCTGCCCTTCGGGTATCAGGAATAGACATTATTTTCTGCAATACAGAGTCAAGAAGTCGTCTGCATTTACGGTTCTTTTGTGAAGCCATCGCTTTGAGTTGCAAAACTGGCCAGCAAGTACTTTCATTACCCCACTGTTTCCCCAGTTCACACATTATAAGATTTTGCCTATTTTTATGTAAATAGGAGATACCATTCTGCATTTATCTTTGTAAGTAAGTTTGTAAATATGTAAACCTTTGTTGTGTTTGTGTATCTTTCTATATTCGTATCCCCAGTTTCAACTGTTGGTGTTGAATTCTTTTTGTTTATCATAATAACGAACTTGGAGCAGACCTCTCTCGGTTCATAACAACAACCCTTATTAAAATTTGTTTTCAAGCATTCTTTGAAATTCTGGTGTTCACTTTTCAGTAAAGTTTTATGCAACAGTATCTAGTTTAATAAGTGGACTTAGAAATGTGAATCACACATCAATGTTAAGGTCACTTACATCTATCACATTATTTTTTAAGAAACAATATCAAGACCTTTCCTGTTCTACACTTGGCCTACTTGAAACCTATCACCATAATTTTCTGGTAGTTTGGGCGGTAAAGTCTTTATCTTTTAAAGCCTAACAAGTTGGTGCAACTGGAGAGCCATTGGACAAAAGTAACGTTAGTCATGATGGGAAAAAAAAAAATGAAAAATGGTTTTTACTGAATTTGTAAAACCAACATATTTTCAAAAGAATATGTCATTTTCGATAGCTTTTAATAACTTTTTTTCTCAACTTAATCTTCTAAACTGTTTGTTATGGCCATCATGCTCCTCAGTTCTCTGATGAAACTCAAGTCACTCAACAGGATATGAAATACAATAAATGCAAAACAGAAATAACAAAATTAAAAAATAAAAATAACACTGATAACACATATTGTACAAAATAATGGTCGAGCCTACCTGCAAGTGATCTTTTAGTCCAAGGTAAGTTAAACAAAATTAAAGTATCTAACAATGACATTTTTTTATGGCAACATCTTCTTTTGCCAGACTGATGTTAGGTATGAAATTCTTCAGTTTCTAACTAGTATATCTTAGACACACGGACCAATTGAAAAATATTTAAAAATGTTATTGTTATAATACAATTAAGTTTGTTCATACTTACCTGGCAGATATATATATAGCTGTATTCTCCGAAGTCCGACAGAATTTCAAAATTCGCGGCACACGCAGTGGGCGGCCAGGTGGTAGTACCCATTCCCGCCGCTGGGAGGCGGATATCAGGAACTATTCCCATTTTCTATTTATTTTATCAGTGCCACTGTCTCCTGAGGGGAGGTGGGTGGGCACTTTAATTATATATATCTGCCAGGTAAGTATGAACAAACTTAATTGTATTATAACAATAACATTTTGTTCATGAAACTTACCTGACAGATATATATATAGCTGAATCCCACCTTCGGATGGTGGGAAGAGACAGAATAGGATTTTTGGGAAACTAAATTAAGTCGATGATATACATCTTGGTTCCTCACTTGTTAGCATAGCCGACTTCGTGATTACTGTCACCAAAGTCTGCTTCTGCGTTACTAGAGTTGCCAGCGAGGTAGAGACCTGTAATGCTGGTGCGCTCTAGATGATCTGTCAACGGGCGTGACCACAATGTGACTAGACCATATGACCATACTTCTGAGGGCAACGAAGCTAAAAACCACCACCTGACCTAACCTATCAAAGTTAGTTCCATAACTTCTAGGCTAAAGAAAAGGAACGCGCCTCAAGCGACCAACCCTTCAAAGTTAAAAGCACACCTATCCCTTTTCTATAGGATAGGATTCGTGTTGCTTGCTGCCCCTAATAATATATCTACGGATATGTATGGTCCTAGCGACTTACAGATCTCAAATGTCGTCTTCACATCCCGTCGGTAGTGTGAAGCGAACACAGAGTTGCTTCGCTAAAGCGTGGCACTCAGGATGTTACTGAGTGTCATGCTCTGTTGAAATGCTTCCGAGGCCGCGCCCTCACCTCTTGAGCATTCATATTAAGAAAAAATCTCAATCTTTATGCAAACATAACGAATGAGACTTCTTAAAAGAACTCCTTGACTATAATGCCAGGGTGTTCTTGGACATGAACTAGTCTGGTCTTTTACGGAACACCGCAGATTGTCCGTTGACCTCGACTTTCTATAGTTTTATCAAGATAAAACTTGAGAGACCCGACAGGGCACAGGACTCTCTAATGCCCTTGCCCAATAATTTGTGCCATACCCTTGGTCTCCAAGCCTTCGGGTCAAGGGTTAGACAGGTTTTCGTTCTTATCAAGAACGGAAGGCTTAGAGGACAGACCGCATTATGTCCTTTAAAGCTAAAACCTCTGATGATGGCTAAAAGCTCACTAACCCTCTTTGCCGTGGCTAGAGCGGTTAGAATGTTAGCCTTTCTGGTCACGTGTATTAAGTTCGCAGAAAGGATAGGTTCGAAATGCTTTTGGCATCAGAAACTCAGACTACGTCTAAGTTCCATGCGGAACCTGCGATCCAGAGAATTTCAAGATCTCCCAGACCTCAAAGATCGTGAAGCTTTGTTGTTTGACAGAACCGAATCTCTGAGCCTAGAGGCCGTCAACAACATATTTACATGTTCTACAATAGTTAGGACTTCTATCTTATCTCATACTTCATACTGAAAGATAGAACCATAAAGAAATTCACAGAGGTCGAGTTGGAGGAACAGTCATTTCCCTTCACTATCTCCAGAAACGGCTCGCACCGATTGAACACTGAAAATAGGCAGCACTGCTTTGCCTTGGCCAACAAGAGACTGCCATAATCTTGAAGATCTTATCGCTTCTCGATAGTCTGAACGCCTTCAGACTCCGAGAGGAGAGATATTAGATACTTCACTAAGTGACGATGTTAGATTACACCGATTCTCTTCGGGAAGGGTCTTTGGACAATTCTCTGAATTACCTGACCTCTGTGAATCCAAACCTCTTAGAGGCCAACATGTGGCGACCATAAAGCTAATCCTCTAGGATCATGAATAAGGGAACAACTTAAGAGGAAGCTCCTTCGTCTTCAATATTACGAAAAACTTAATGAAAGGACGCCCTCAGTCTCTCCTCACTTTCGACATACTTCTAAGTGAGGATTACTGAGACGTCAGTAGTTGTTGCTTCGACGAGAAGACCCGCACGGTGGACGTGCACTAGTTTAACGAACCTCTTGAGGATCGTTACGTTCCGTGCCCAAGCCCATAACTAATTCTCTCTTCTTGAGCTATGAGAGAGCTGAGAAATTATCAGAGATGATTTGGGCCACTCGATCCAAACTCATCCTTCGAGGAACTGGAGAGCGACCAATTTGGCTTCCAATTCTTTCAGACAATGTGCCAGAACATCTGTTCCTCTGTTCGGATGTCTGGCACCCTCTCGCTATCACCCGAGGTGATCCTCAAGGCGTTGAGAGAAAATTAGAATTATTACAAGATCTTTGATGTTATTCCAATTTCTTCGTGAGGAAAAATGTAGAGGTCTGAATTGCTGTTTATTCAGGGAAAAACAAGCTTCTCCAGCGAGGAAATGGTCCCCAGCAAACTCATCCATTCCCTCACTCAGCCTGCTTCCTTCCCTAAATAAGGCTGTGCTTTGCATAAGCAGGAGAGCATTATTATAGTGCTATGCCGCGGTAGATTCGTACAGAATTCTGTTACCGTGCGGTAAACCCGCACCGAACAAGTATAAGAGATATCTTGTTGAAATTTCTAAGTAAACGGAAGGCATGTTCATTCATGATTACTAGAAATTTCCTCAACCCGAGGCTAAAATCCATGATTGTAGGGCAGAGAGACGCAACCAAACCGCGCAATGACACCGAGCTAGCCGGTACTGCGTAGATCACAGTAACAGCAGCCTTGTTCATCGTCTCGCACTATCTGCCTGAGTTGCCAGCTACTCCTTTTACGAAGGGATAGGTATGAAATTATCGAGCAAAAGGAAAACTCTCAAGCAGGCATATTTAAACGAAACAAAATTCGCTAAATACAGAATCTGAGTTGGTGTTGTCGTAACAATACCTGAATAGTTATTCTTACTCCGAAAACTCTTGGAAGGTTGAAGGGAGTGTCAAATAAATACATTAGAACAACAGTTCTTTCGGCTTCTATTCCGCAGAGGTAAATACGATATGCGTATATGACTTGACCCATGCGTTAGGAAAATGACGCAAGATAAACTACGTAAGTATTGTAGTAATTTGAACATCGAATTCTCTACTACATCTTTCCTCGACGAGGAAGAGAGAAAGAAAGGAAAAAGACTGTCCACGTTCTAATGAATGAGACTTTTTAAAAGAACTCCTTGACTCTTTTCCAAGACTCTTTGCCAAGAAAAGGAGTAATATTCGAATAGAGATCATCAAGAGAGAACCGAGGATCGAAAAGGACCGTTCAATGTTCTTATGATATTGGACATAAGACTTCCCTGGGATCTAGTCTACAAGTCTTTTTCCTACTCCCCGGATGAGCCTCTGAAAATGAATGAGAGCTCTTCCGAAATTTGTTAATGAGTTTATCCGCTTAAACGATAAAAACGTTAAAATCTATGTCAATGAGAACTACCCCATTTATGAGGGGTCCCCCACTTAAATGACAAAACGTTTAGTATCTTGACAATGGGGAAAACGTTCCTTTACTTGACAAAAACTATTATTAGCACTTTGCTAATAGGGGAAAACCCTTTAAAATGACCGAAAGTCACCCAGGAATCCGAGTATATAATCTTCCCGATTCTCAGAGAAATCGATGAAGAGGAAAGAGGGATCGAAGAAAAAATTTGGGTATGTCTCTCCGCTAACTCCGAATCCTTTGTAAAAATTTCTGTAAAGGAATGTCCTGTGGAGAGTCCTGAAAAATGATATTATTGTTATGATACAATAAAGTTTCATACATACTTACCTGGCAGATATATACATAGCTATCGACTCCGTCGTCCCCGACAGAAATTCAAATTTCGCGGCACTCGCTACAGGTAGGTCAGGTGATCTACCGCCCTGCTCTGGGTGGCAGGACTAGGAACTATTCCCGTTTTCTAATCAGATTCTCTCACCTGTCTCCTGCGGGGAGGCTGGGTGGGTCTTCAATTGTATATATCTGCCAGGTAAGTATGTATGAAACTTTATTGTATCATAACAATATCATTTTCATACATTCAACTTACCTGTCAGATATATACATAGCTGATTGACACCCTTTGGTGGAGGGCAAGAGACAGCTAACTAACTGACTAGACAGGTAAACAACATATGTTGTAGGTATAAATAAACCTTAGTTCCTACCTTATTAGATGGAAGACTTCGTGGCTACTGCCCAGGAGTCTGCTTCATCTCAAGAGCCTTAGCGAGATAGTGATCTGTGGCCAAGAGTTCTTGTGGATCTGTCGATGGGGTCTCCTCCACTTACTCGACAGAACCTAACTGGCGTTTGTCAATGGGAGCACATCCGCTTATATGACAACACGCCTTTATTTAAGGAGCACACAACCGATCCCGATCACCCGATCCTAACCCGTGTTAGTTCTAAGATTGCCAAGAGTTATCCCCAAACTCTTAGCAAACACACAAACTCGAAACTCATACATGCAAAAATAAAAATTTTGTACCCCCCCTCTAATAGTCAGCTGTCACTCGATTTCCAAATGAAGCGAAGTGAAGGCCGCTAGTGCGACAACTGACACTCCCATGCACAGGAAACACGAGAACACATCCGACAAGAGGGTTACGTACACAATTTAAGGATCGGTGCTCTCTCCTTTACCCAGAACCGTCTGTGCTGACACAAACGGACCTAAAGAAAAACATTTATTCTCATACGTTAACTCGCACGTCTTTTAAATAATGAGATGCAAACACAGAGTTGCATCTCCAATAAGTTGCGTCCAAAATGTTT
The DNA here is from genome assembly GCF_015104395.2 of Macrobrachium nipponense. Classification (NCBI taxonomy): domain Eukaryota; kingdom Metazoa; phylum Arthropoda; class Malacostraca; order Decapoda; family Palaemonidae; genus Macrobrachium; species Macrobrachium nipponense. The sequence goes on along the minus strand of NC_087219.1, from coordinate 49,832,463 downwards.
TTGAGTGACATATTTCTTTGGAACGCCACAGAGATTGCGATTGCCCTAACTTCGTGGGCTCTCACTCTTAAAAGATTAAAAGAATCATCTGGACAATTCTTATGAGCTTCCATAATAACACTTCTAACAAAGAAGGCTAAGGCGTTCTTGGACATTGCTCTCTTGGGGTCTTTTACTGAGCACCAAAGACCTTTTTGCGAACCCCCAACTGCTTCTTCCTGTCCAGATAAAATTTTAGAGCTCTAACTGGGCAAAGGATCTTTCTGCCTCTCTGCCCACCAAACTAGAAAGTCCTTTTACCTCGAAGCTCCTGGGCCAGGGATTCGAAGGGTTTTCGTTTTTGGCAAGAAAGAGAGACTGAAATGAACAAATTGCAGAGTCTCCTTTGAAGCCAACTCGTGATTCAAGGGCGTGCAACTCACTGACCCTTTTTGCCGTTGCAAGAGACATCAGAAACAAACACTTTCTAGTGATATTACGAAAAGAAGCAGTGTGTAGTGGTTCGAATTCTTCGGAGGATAGAAATTTAAGAACCACATCTAAGTTCCAGCTTGGAACCATAGGTTCAAGTGACTTTGATGTTTCGAAGGAACGAATGAGGTCGTGCAAATCCTTATCATTCGTTAGATCTAATCCCTTGTTTCTAAAGACTGCTGACAGCATACTCCTGTACCCCTTAATAGTCGGTACAGAGAGATGCGACTTTTCTCTAAGAAACAGAAGGAAATATGATATTGTCATGTTACAATAAAGTTTTATACATACTTACCTGACAGATATATACTTAGCTATAGACTCCGTCGTCTCCGACAGAATTTCAAATTTCGCGGCACACGCTACAGGTAGGTCAGGTGATCTACCGCCCTGCCCTGGGTGGCAGGACTAGGAACCATCCCGTTTTCTAATCAGAATTCTTCTCTCTCCACCTGTCTCCTGCGGGGAGGCTGGGTGGGCCATTAATCGTATATATCTGTCAGGTAAGTATGTATAAAACTTTATTGTAACATGACAATATCATTTTTATACATTCAACTTCCCTGCCAGATATATACTTAGCTGATTAGCACCCATTGGTGGTGGGTAAGAGACAGCTAACAACTGAAATAGACAGGTAAACAACATATGTTGTAGGTATTAATAAACCAAACCTTGGTTCCTACCTTATTAGGCTGAAGACTTCGCGGCTACTGCCTTGGAGTCTGCTTAGCCTCAAGAGCCTCAGCGAGATATTGATCTATGGCTAAGAGTTCTTGTGGGTCTGCCAATGGGGTCTTATCCACTTACTCGGCAGAGCCTAAAGGCCTTTGTCATTGGGTGCTATTCCACTAACATGACAATACACCTTGTTCAAGGAGCACAAAACCGATCCCGATCACCTGATCCTAACATCCATGTTAGTTCTAAGATTGTAAGGAGTTATCCCCGAACTCCTTACAAACAACCAAAAACTCGAAACATAATTACACTCATTACAAAATATACAAAAAAAATTTTGTACTCCCCTACTAGTCATACATACCCTTGATCCCCTACCAGCAATGACACTCTGCTCCCGTGCGACAGTAGTGAGCTTGCTAATAGAAAACCAAGCACATATCTGACAAGAGGGTTTATGTACGATAAAAACACAAAATTAAGGATCAGTCTTTGCTCCAAGACCCAGTACTGTATCTGCTGATACAAAAGGACTAGCGAGAAGCACTTCTCATAGGTCACTCTCCACATCCTTCAGATAATGAGATGCAAACACTGAATTGCACCTCCAATATGTAGTCTCAATGATATTCTTTAGAGACATATTCTTTTGGAACGCCAAGGACGTTGCTACTGCCCTCACTTCATGAGTCTTGACCTTTAGAAGACCGAAGGATTCCTCCAAGAGCAGTTCTTGTGAGCGTCCGTAATAACGCTTCTCACAAAGAAAGCCAAGGCGTTCTTGGACATGAGTCTTTTGGGGTTCTTCACCGCACACCAAAGACCTTGTTGACAAGCTCCCATCTGTCTCTTCCTCTCTAAATAGTATTTAAGAGCTCTCACTGGACAGAGAGATCTCTCTATCTCTCTGCCTACCAGGTTAGATAGGCCTTTTACCTCAAAACTTCTGGCCAAGGTTTTGACGGGTTTTCGTTCTTTGCCAGAAACATTGTCTGGAAAGAACAGATGGCAGCATCTCCTTTGAACCCCACCGTGGAATCCAGAGCGTGTAATTCGCTCGTCCTCATTGGCTGTAGCGAGAGCCACCAGGAACAAGCATTTCCTAGTGACGTCGCGGAAGGACGCCAGATGTAAAGGCTCGAATTTATCCGATGAAAGGAATTTCAGGACCACGTCTAGATTCCAACTAGGTGTTCTAGGAGTAGCTGCTTTCGAAGTCTCAAAAGATCTAATTAGATCGTGTAGATCTTTGTCGTTAGCAATGTCCAGGCCTCGATTCCTGAATACTGAAGACAGCATGCTTCTGTATCCTTTTATTGTCGAGACAGATAGGTGTGATTCCTCTCTCAGAAAGAGGAGGAAATCGGCAATATTCACTATAGAGGTACTGGAGGAGGACAGCTTCTGACCCTTACACCACCTCCTAAAGACTTCCCACTTTGACTGGTATACTCTTCTCGTCGAAGCTCTGCGGGCTCTAGCGATAGAGCCCGCAGCCTTGCGAGAAAAGCCTCTCGCTCTGACAAGTCTTTCGATAGTCGAAAGGCAGTCAGAGCGAGACCTGGGAGGTTGTGATGAAACCTCTCGAAGTGGGGTTGTCTGAGTAGATCGTGTCTGTTTGGAAGCGATCTGGGGAAGTCCACTATCCACTCCAGTACCTCCGTGAACCATTCCTGGGCTGGCCAAAATGGGGCTATGAGTGTCAACTTCGTGCTCTTCGAAGCTACGAACTTCCTGAGCACTTCCCCCAGGATTTTGGGAACGGGGGAAAGGCGTATGCGTCCACACCCGACCAATCCATGAGAAACGCGTCTATTGCGAAGGCTCTCGGATCTTCCACTAGAGAGCAAAAGATCTCTATTCTTTTGGAGAGGAACGTCGCAAACAGGTCTATGTGAGGTCTCCCCCACAGGGACCAAAGACTTCGACACACTTCTTCGTGTAGAGTCCATTCTGTGGGAAGGACCTGATTTCTCCTGCTCAGTCTGTCCGCTCTCACATTCTTGATCCCTTGAACAAACCTTGTGAGGAGAGATATGCCTCTTTCTTCCGTCCAGGTTTAACAGGTTTCTTGTCAACTGATAGAGGGAGAAAGAGTGCGTGCCTCCTTGCTTGCGTATGTAAGCCAGAGCCGTGGTGTTGTCCGAGTTTATCTGTATCATCCCACCACCCTCGTCTCTGACTATCTCTTCGAAGAACTTTAAGGCTAGGTGTATGGCCACAAGTTCCTTGCAATTGATGTGCCAGGACACCTGTTCCTTTGTCCAGGTGCCTGACACCTCCCTTGCTCCTAGCGTCGCTCCCCATCCCCCATCCGAACGAAGCGTCGGTAAAAATAACACTTGGTCTTGGGTTCTGCAGAGCAAGCGATAAGCCTTCGTTCTTTTGAAGTGGAGGGATCCACCACTTCAGATGATCTTTTACATCTTGTGGAAGTTGGAAGATGTCCGAGAGTTGACCCGTCTTCCAACTCCACACCTCTTTGAGGAAAAACTGAAGAGGGCGAAGGTGAAGTTCTCCCTAGCGAGAAGAACTTTTCCAATGAGGACAGGGTCCCTAAAAGGCTCAGGTAATCCCTCGCTGAGCTGGTCTTTCTTTCTAAGAAGCTCGAGATTCTCGACAAACCTCGAGCGTATTCTTTCTCGCGAAGGATATACCCGAAAACCCCGAGAATCCATCTGAATCCCCAGATAGACCAAGTTTCTGGACTGGGGATCAGTTGTGACTTCTCGAGGTTGACGAGCAACCCTAGCGAATCTATCATGTTCCTTGTTACTTCTAAGTCCTCCAAGCACTGAATCTTCGACTTGGCCTGATCAGCCAGTCGTCCAAGTAGAGGGAGATGTTTATACCCCTCTAGGTGAAGCCATCTTGCTACATTCGCCATCAGGTTGGTGAATAATTGTGGGGCTGTAGACAGACCGAAGCACAGAGCCCTGAACTGAAAGATCTTGTCTCCTATTACAAAGCGAAGATATTTCTTTGACAAATGGTGAATGGGAACGTGGAAATATGCGTCTTGCAGGTCCAGAGAGACCATCCAATCTCCTGGACGAAGAGCCGACATTACAGAGGCGGACCGTTTTCCAATGCGAAAATTCTTTTTCTTTTCTGTACGAAAGCGATTTAGGAGCGCTTACGTCCAGAACTGGCCTCCACCCCCCCGATGCCTTTGGTACTAGAAAAAGGCGATTGTAAAAATCCCGGGGAGTGTGGATCCTGCACAAGTTCGATGGCCTCTTTTTCCCCACATTTGCTCCACCATTTGAAGGAGAGTCTTTCTCATTAACGGGTCTCTGTACCTCGCTGACAGTTCCCGAGGCGTAGATGTTAGGGGCGGGCTGTCGTCGAAGGGGATTACATATCCCTTCTTCAGGACCGACACTGACAAGGGTCGGCTCCCCTTTTGCCATACTCCTGCAAAGTTCAGGAGTCTGGCGCCCACTGGTGCTTGGAGGAGCAACAAGTCACTTTGATTTCTTGAAGGGCCTAAATGAAGACCTTCCTCTCTTTTGCAGAGCTCTTCTTTCTGGCAGGGACGAGCCGCTGCACCTCCACGAAAGGGCTGCTGAGGAGGACGAGATTCCTTCTTAACCGTCGACACTACAGGGCGTCCTTTCTTGGACGTTTGCGTTAGTAGGTCTTGTGTCGCCTTCTCAGTTAGCGAGCGAGATATATCCTTCACTAACTGAGAAGGAAACAGATGATCTGATAGAGGGGCGAACAGTAAGGCAGTCCTCTGGCTCGGAGAAACCCCTTTCGATAATAGGGATCCATAAACTGATCTCTTTTTCAGGAGACCAGCACCAAAAAGGGAAGCCACTTCACCCGAACCGTCCTGTACTGCCGTTGTCCATGCAGGACAGGCGCTATGGAGAATTTCTGGGTTTTTTCAGAAACTCGGATCCTTAGATTTGTTGGCCAGAACTCCGAGTGACCAATCCAGAAAATGAACACCTCTAAAGTGACAAAAAGTCCCTTTAGAAAGTGGTTCAACTCTGAAGTGCTCCACGTCGCTCTGACCGATCCTAAGGAGTGACGTCTAGAGGCCTCCACTAAATTGGAAAAGTCGGCATCTGCAGAGGCAGGTAGAGAAAGACCCATAGTCTCTCCTGTCCCATACCAAATACCTCTCTTCCCGTGCAATCTGGAAGGAGCATGCAGAATACCGTCTTTCCTAACTCCTTCTTCTTGTCCATCCAAGAATCTAAAGAATGGAGTGCCTTCTTCATAGATATCGCAGGCTTCATTTTTAAAAAGGCCGACGATTTTGCCGTAGCTGAGCTCGAAAAGAAGAGCGAACGAGGAAGAAGGAGGACCGCCGGACTAAGAGAATCTCCAAACTCTTGAAGTAGTAATGAGGCTAAGACTTTATAACTAGAAAGTCCTCATTAGCAGGAGGTTCGTCATCAAGACAACTCGTCTAACCCTCGATCAGACGAAGGAGAAAGTTCACGTTTGGAGGGAGAGTCCTTCCAAGACCTCCTATGTTCTGAAGGAGAGGAGCTCCTATTTGGAGAAGAGTCATAACCTCCAGGAACGAGTCCCCGACTCTTGCCTCCTGGCTCTTGACTCTTGCCTCCTGCCTCCTGGCTCCTGACTCCTGCCTCCTGACTCCTGGATCCTGCCTCCTGACTCCGGACTCCTGCCTCCTGACTCGGACTCCTGGACTCCTCCCCTGGCCTCTGACTCCTGCCTCTTGGCTCCTGCCCCTCCTCCTTGGCCTCCTTGCTCCTGCCTCTTGCCTCCTGGCTCTTGCCTCCTGGCTCCTCCGCCTCTTGCCTGGATGCCTCTACACTCCTGGCTCTGGGCTCCTGCCTCCTGGTTGACTCCTCACTCCTGGCTCTTGGCTCCTGCCTCCTGGGTGACTCCTCACTCCTGGCCGGTGCCAGACGTCTGATCGTTTCATCCAGGTTCGTACCGGAAACCTCACCTCGAGTAGGAGGATCTTTTAATAGGAAGGGAAGTGTCGTTCCTTCTAGGAGGCTCCTTTGACAGGACTCCTACAAACGACGAAATCTGTTCCTGCATCGCCATCATGACCTCTTTGTAGCCTCCTCTTTATCCTCTTCGGGAGGAGGGGAAGGAGGAGGGGAGGAGTCCATAGCCTCCACCTCCTGCCTCCTTCTCACTCTAGTTGAAAGAATGGCTCTTCTTGCCTTCTTCACTCCCGATGGAGACTCCTCAGGGAAGTTTTCAGGGCTCGAGTCAATATTCGGAGCCTTCCAACTCCTCTTGAGAGGCCGAGATCGATCTGAATCTCTCCAATCACGTCTCGGTGATGAAGATCCCGACGACGAGAAACACTCACGTAGGACGCTTTTACAATAGCGGTCCTTGGCAGTCTGGGGTGTCACAGAAACCGCCTTTCCGAAGGGACACCTGATCGGTGGGGATTCTCCACAACCTCCTTTCGGCTTTCGACATCCTTCTCCTCTGGGCATGTGAGCTTGGAAGAGGTCTAGACCTAGGAGCGTTGCTGAGCCGACCAGATGCCCCCTCCACTACACTGGGGACACTCATATCACTGTCCACTGAAAAATCACTAGCCTTACCTTGTATGGCAGCCATTTTGTTTTCCATCAACTTGAAGGCTGCTTTTAGATCCGCAAGTTCTTTTGCTGGATCTACAGGTTCTGCAATAGGAGAAGGGGTTGCTGCAAATGGAAGGAGAAGTAGCAATACTTACCCTTGGGGAAGATCCCAAGCTTGGAATTAGTTCAGATCTAGAACTAACTTAAACTTCTATGAGAAGCCTTCCTCACTCTTTCTCTTTAACTAACTTTTTTAAATAATTAGTTAGATTCTTCCATTCGTTCTCACTCAAGTTCTCACATTCCTTACAAGTATTAGTAAAAGAACATTCATACTCCCTGCACCTCTTGCATACCGTGTGAGGGTCTACCGAAGCTTTCGGCAACCTCACCTTACAGCCTACATTCACACAAAACGTCTCACAACCATACCAGAGTCAGACATTATTAAACGAAAAATTCCAAAATCAAGTCCACAAAACAGTCACAAAAGCGTATGCCAATCCAACATCCAGATACGTCACCAAAAGTCGGTCAAGAAGATCAATTGCCGGTGAAAAAGAAAAACCAATCGAGAGGAACCAACAACAAGTGTTGATGGTCCGGGCGACAGAAGAATTCTGATTAGAAAACGGGGATGGTTCCTAGTCCTGCCACCCAGGGCAGGGCGGTAGATCACCTGACCTACCTGTAGCGTGTGCCGCGAAATTTGAAATTCTGTCGGAGACGACGGAGTCTATAGCTAAGTATATATCTGGCAGGGAAGTTGAATGTATAAAACCGCAATTTCGGTCACAGAGGTACTGGAAGAGGACAGCTTCTTCGACCTGCACCAGCTTCTGAAAACTTCCCACTTCGATTGGTACACCCGCCTAGTAGATGATCTGCGGGCTCTAGCAATTGCGCTTGCTGCCTGGCGAGAAAAACCCTCTCGCTCTGACAAGTCTTTCGATAGTCGAAAGGCAGTCAGAGCAAGAGCGGGTAGATTTTGATGGTACCTCTCGAAGTGGGGTTGTTTGAGCAGATCTATTCTGTTTGGAAGAGATCTGGGGAAGTCCACTGTCCACTCCCATCACCTCTGTGAACCAAATTTGAGCTGGCCAATACGGAGCAATCAGAGTCATTTTGGTTCCTTCGGATGCCACGAATTTTCTGACTACTTCCCCAGTATCTTGAACGGGGGAAAAGCGTAAACATCTATCCCTGACCAGTCCAGGAGGAAGGCGTCTGTTGCATAAGCCCTGGGATCTTCCACCAGGGCACAAAATGTGTCTATCCTTTTGGAGAGGAATGTGGCGAAAAGATCTATTTGAGGCTTCCCCCAAAGGAGCCAAAGGCTCTGACAGACTTCTGAGTGGAGTGTCCATTCTGTGGGAAGGACCTGGAACCTCCTGCTCAGTCTGTCCGCTCTCACATTCCTCTCCCCTTGGACAAACCTCGTTAGAAGAACTACCTTCCTTTGGTTCGCCCAAATCAACAGATCTCTTGCCAGCTCGTACAGAGCGAAAGAGTGAGTCCCTCCTTGTTTCTTGACATAAGCCAGAGCTGTCGTATTGTCTGAGTTTATCTGTACGACCTTGCCTCTGACTATGTGTTCAAAGCTCTTTAGCGCAAGGTGAATTGCTAAAAGCTCCTTGCAATTTATGTGCCATGACACCTGTTCTGCCGACCAGGTGCCTGACACTTCTTTGGATCCCAATGTTGCACCCCAGCCCGACTCCGACGCGTCTGAGAACAATGTCAGGCTTGGGTTCCGTACTTGCAGGGACACTCCTTTGTTTTCTTTTAAGGGAATCAACCACCACTTTAAATGATTTTTTATTTCCTCCGAGATTGGAAACGTGTCCGAGAGCTGTCCTGTCTTCCAACTCCAACTTCTTCTCAGGAAGAACTGAAGCGGACGAAGATGTAGTCTTCCTAGGAGAAAGAACTGTTCGAGCGAGGAAAGGGTCCCCAGAAGGCTCAGCCATTCCCTCGCTGAAGTGCGCTCTTTCCCTAAGAAGTTCGATACTGTGGCACAGCCTTTCTTTATTCTCTCTTGAGAGGGAAAAACTCGAAAACCCCGAGAATCCATCTGAATCCCCAGATAAACCACGTTCTGGCTGGGGATCATCTGAGACTTCTCGAGGTTCACGATCAATCCCAATGATTTTGTCAATTCCAGTGTTGTTGACAGGTCCTCCAAACACTGCTTTTGAGACCTGGCTCTGATGAGCCAGTCGTCCAGGTACAGGGAGACGTTTATCCCTTTCAAATGTAAATGTCTTGATACATTTTTCATCACGTCCGTGAAGACTTGAGGAGCCGTGGAAAGGCCGAAACACAGGGCCTGAACTGATAGATTCTTCCCTCGAACACTAAACTCGAAGTACTTCCTCGACGAATGGTTGGATCGGGATGTGGAAATATGCATCCTGAAGGTCTAGGGACGCCATCCAATCTCCTTGCCGCAGTGCTGCAAGGACTGAAGCAGACGTTTCCATGCTGAACTTCTGTTGTTTTACGAATTTGTTCAGCGCACTTACATCCAGTACCGGTCTCCATCCCCCCGAGGCTTTTGCTACAAGAAACAAGCGATTGTAAAACCCCGGGGAGCTGCAATCCAGCACTAGCTCTATTGCTCTTTTGTCCCACATCTGTTCCACCATCTGACGAAGAGTATCCATCAGAAACAGGGTCCCTGTATCGGCGGACAATTCCCTCGGTTGAGTTGTCAAAGGGAGGAATGTCCTTTAATGGGATGAGATAACCCTTCTTGATGATCGACATCGTCCAAGGATTCGATCCTATGTCTTCCCAGGCTTTCGCAAAGAAATGTAACCTGGCTCCTACAGGTGTCTGGAGGACAGAATTCTCACTTTCCCTTCTTAAAGGGACGGAAGGAAGACCTGCCCCTTTTCTCGGTTGACTTCCTTCTGGCGATAGATCTAGCTGGAAGGCCTCCTCGAAAGGGCTGCTGCTGAGCTGGACGAGCCACTTTCTTTTCCTCACTGGCCACAGGCCTATTTTTCCTTGAGGATTGTCTAAGGAGATCCTGGGTGGCCTTTTCAGTCAGCGAATGAGCAATATCCTTCACCAACTGCGAGGGAAAAAGATGTTCTGAGAGAGGCGCAAACAATAAGGCGGCTCTTTGCGAAGGAGAGACGGCCTTCGTGAGGAAAGCACTGTGAACCGCCCTCTTCTTTAAAACTCCTGCACCAAAGAGGGAGCATACTTCAGCCGATCCATCCTGAACAGCCTTATCAATGCATGTGAGGATGCTATTTAGGGTTTCTGGGTCCAGTGTTCTTTTCACGAGACTTCTTGGCAAGAACCCCAAGGGACCAATCTAAGAAGTTAAAAACTTCTAAAGTGTGAAAAAAGCCCTTTGAGGAGGTGGTCCGTTTCCGAAAGCCCCATGTTACTTTTGCTGCATTCAAGGCGTGTCTTCTCGATGAGTCTACTAAACTCGAGAAGTCTGACTCAGCTGAAACCGGACAGAGACAATCCCATATTTTCTCCCGTTTCGTACCAAATGCCTCTCCCATCCCTGTAAGTTTTGCGGGGAGGCATACAAAAATAAAGACCGTCCTTCCTAACTCCTTCTTCTTCTTGAACCAGGAGTCAAGAGATTGAAGCGCCCTCTTCATAGATATAGCAGGCTTCATTTTTAGGAAAGAGGAAGACTTGTGTGTTTTCGTGCTCGAGAACAGAGAGCGTGGAGAAGGAGGAGCGGCTGGCGTTAACGAGTCTCCATATTCTTCCAAGAGAAGGGACGAAAGAACTTTGTAATTAGAAAAATCCTTCTTCATTTCATCCTCCGAGGCATCTTCTGGGTCAATAGGCTCTGAAGGAGAAGGCTCCCTTCTTTCTTCTGTTTCTTCCCTTACTCTCTTTCTTTCTGAAGAAGCACTCCTAATGAAGAGGGGCTAAGAGTTACTCTCTCTTTGCTAAAAGATTGACGCTTGGATGACTCCTGTCGATGTCAGGCTCTTCATACAAGGAATGCGCCTGGTGTACAGCAAGGAGTATCTCGCCTGGAAGGAGTACGTGTTTGGAATACTCCTGGCGCTTGGCAGGTGCAGCGCGCCTCGAATACTCCTGGCTTCTGTAGGCGCATCTTGTTCCGAATACTCCTGGCGTCCTGGGAGGTTAGTATTAAGTTCAGAATAACTCCTGGCGCCTGGGAGGAGTATAAGGTTCGGAATACTCCTGGCGCCTGGGAGGAGTATTAAGGTTCAGAATACTCCTGGCGCCTGGGAGGAGTATCGAGGTCCGAAGACTCCTGGCGCCTGGCAGGAGTACGTCGCTCCAAATACTCCTGATCCTTGGAATGCGTATGGTGTTTAGCAGGAGTATTGATCCCGGTAGGCGCTTTCCGTTTAACAAGCGCTCTACTCCTAACAGGATCTTCTTCAGTTAACTCTTGGCGCTTGGTTGAAGATCTTGAATGTTGTACTGCATACTCTGGCTCTTTGCGCCTACTCGGAGCCTGGCTCCTGGGTGGAGCCGCACTCTTGACAGGAGTAACTTCCTTTCTTACTTCTCTCCTGTCTAACGCATTGCTCCCCTCAGAGATGGCCCGCTTGTGCGACAACTCCCTGTAGGGTGCGTCGCGCCAGACAGGAGATCGGTATTTAGATCTTTTAATAGGAAGCCTATCATCCTTCTTACGAGTAGGCTCCTTATATAGAGCTCCTACTAACGAGGCTAATTGTTCTTGCATATTCATTAAAATTTTTCCTGGTTGAGGAATCTTTCGAATCAGGAGAGGGAGATCTGGAAGGCGCTCTAGGATCTCCTCCAGACCCAGAGTCTGAATGTATTCTAGCCTTCTTTATTACCGAAGGCGCTCCTTCTTCAGAGAAGCGCTCGGGACTAGAATTGAGTTGCATGTTCTTCATACTCCTCTTCAGCGGACGGGAAAGTTTCGACTCCTTCCATCCTCTTCTCGGAGAGGGCGAACTAGAAGACGAAAAGCACTCTCGAAGGACGCTTTTCCTACAGCGGTCCTTGGCAGTTTGTGATATGATAGATTCTGCCGAAGGGACGCCTGATCGTTGGGGATTCTCCACAACCCCCGTACGGCTTTCGACTTTCCTTCTCCTCCGGGCCAGGGAGCTTGGAAGAGGTCTAGGCCTGGGAGCGTCGCAGAGACGACCAGACGCCCCCTCCACTACACTGGGGGACACTAATATCACTAGCAAAACCACATTCACTTTCCTTACCTTACCAATGCTGCCATTTTTTCCTGCATTTTCTGAAGGGAAGCTCTGAGTTCCGCTATTTCCGAAGCAGAACTAGAGGGATTAGCAATTGGTGAACGGCTGAAACAGAATGGGCATGATTATCAGAGGAAGAAGCTACAGAACTAGACAGTAAATCATGAGATGTAGACATTTTGCGGGTTTTGTAAGCCGCCTTCCTCTCTCTATCTTTCTCTAACTTCTTCAAGTAAGAAGTTAGATTCCTCCACTCTTGTGCACTCAATTTCTCACCCACTCGTTACACGTATTCTCAATCGAGCATTCAAACCATTCTACAGCCACTACAAGTAGTATGAGGATCTACCGAAGCTTTCGGAATCCTCACCTTACAGCCCTCATTCACACACACTCTGAAACTAACACTAGAGTCAGACATATTCACGAATTCCAAAAACCAAGTCCAAAAAACAGTCCACGATAGCGAATGCCAAACAACGATCCAAGTACGTCACCAAATATCAGCGAGAGATGATCAAAAGCGTTGCGAAAAAACGAATTCTAGTCAGGAGGAAGTAACAACAATGTTGATACCACCGGCGACAGAGAGAATCTGATTAGAAAACGGGAAAATAGTTTCCTAGTCCCTGCCCACCCAGAGCAGGGCGGTAGATCACCTGACCTACCTGTAGCGAGTGCCGCGAAATTTGAATTTCTGTCGGGGACGACGGAGTCGATAGCTATGTATATATCTGACAGGTAAGTTGAATGTATGAAAAACCTCCTCTTGACGAGCGTTTATAAAGCGTCAAGCGTCCTAAGAAACGTCCTGAACAGCAAATAAAACGCCTTATACAAGTCTTTTCTCTCGCAAAAGCGTTCCCTCCTGGCGATCTTCCACCGAAGCGTTCCTGCGGCGAATGTGCACAAAAGCGTCCTCATAAGCGTCCTGGAAAGCGTCCCTCAAAAAACAACGTCCTGCATAGCTAGGCGCTTGTTCTGCAGCAGAGAACAGTGTTCTTTGAACGACGTTTCAGAGAGGAACTGCGTTGATCGCCCCTGATGGCATGCAAGTCCCGCCAAGAGGCGTCCTGGCGAGCGACCTTGCGAACATCTCAATGTTATGACGAACCGCGTTTTGCGTATGACGTTGAATATTTTCAAGGGACGTCCTCATGCGAGTCTCCATGGAGAGCCGCACGCTGCTCCTGAAGTGTGTGAACACTAAAGGAAGACGTATGGCTTTTCGTCTTCAAGACGGGCCTTAAAGACCTTCATACCTTTTTACAAAGACAGTGGCCGCCTGTGCGACAACTTGCGTCTTAGTAATGCAAAAGAACATCTCCAGAAACGCACTCAGCAAAGGAACGCCGAGCGTCCGAAAGACACCCTCGCAAGGTGCTTGCCGAGCGTCCTGGAGAATGTCTCTACTTATAGGACGTCGAGCACCTCCAAAAGCTAGCTCACGTCTAAATTGCCCTTCTTATGCCGAACCAGAGACATAAGTTGTTTGACTGTGCAAAGCAGCTTGCCGGACGTCAAACTTATCAGCTTGTTTTTTTTCGAAGTAAGCGAACGTTACATAACGTATACGGAGCGCCATGAGGAGAGGAGACGAAAACCGAGTTGCTCCTCCAAAAGGTGGAATCAAGAATGTCCTTGATTACCAAATTCTTTTGGAATGCTAGCGAGGTTGAAACAGCTCTAACTTCATGAGCGTTCACTATGTCGCAGGAGGGCGGCCTCAAATCACTCTTCTGGCAAGATGACATGAGCCTCCTTAATAATGTATAAATGAGCGGTTCACTCGCAGGAGGCTCAAATCAACTCTTCTGGCAAGATGAATGAGCCTCCTTAATAATGTATACATGATGTATAAATGAGCGTTCACTCCGCAGGAGGCTCAAATACTCTTCTGGCAAGATGAATGAGCCTCCTTAATATGTCCCTTAGGAAAAGAGCCAGTGCATTCTTCGAAAAGGGTAAATGTGGTCTCTTTACTCATTCCATCTCGTGACGAGAGAGACGGACGTGAAGGCGTCCTCTTCTCTAAAGCTTCTTTAGGGGGCGCGAGTCCTTCCGAGAGCCCCAACCCCTGTGTGGGGAGGATGCCTCGGAGGACGAGAAACAATCCTTCAAGATTCGTGCACGTGCTCGATCTTCGGCAGCCTGGGAAGCGACAACAGGACCTGCCGAAAGGAAGCCAGATCAGCATGAAAAACCCGTAACCCTCCTTCGGCTTTTGACATGCCCTCTCCTGGTTTTCTGGGAGTCCGACAGAGGTCTAGGCTAGAGGCGTTATGGGCCGATCTGACGTTCCCTCCTAACGAGAGAGAGGACGTGAAGCATCCTCTTCTCTAAAGCTTCTTAGAGGGCGCGAGTCCTTCCGAGAGCTCCAACCCTTGCGCGGGGAGGAGGACGCCTCGGAGGACGAGAAGCAATCCTTCAAGATTCGTGCACGTGCACGATCTTTAGCAGCCTGGGAAGTGTCAACAGGTTCTGCCGAAGGACGCCAGATCGGTGGGAGCCCCCGTAACCCTCTTGCGGCTTTCTTTCGACATGCCCTCTCCCTGAGTCCTGGGAGTCCGACAGAGGTCCAGGCCTAGAGGCATTATGGGGCCGATCTGACGCCCCCTCCACAACACAAGGGGCACTACACTTCACAACACTGATTGGAGAGCGAGCACTTTAGTCTAAGATTACTTGATGTAATCCTCTAGCAGACACTTCTAGGCCCGTAAGCCATACCACAGGGTTAGGCAAAATAAAATCTACAGGAGGTTAGAAGGTTCATTATTTCTAACTTCTGTTTACTGTGGAGGAAAACTCCTGATTCTAACACGCTCTAAAATGCGTACATGAATCCTACTTCTTCCGTAATCAGTCACACATTACACTAATTACATTGAACTTATGCAAAGAAAACATGTAAACGCCATATATACTAAGCGAGTGTCTACCGAAAGTTCCGGTAGCTTCACCTTACCCCAAGCAGACAACAAAGTCTGAAACTAGGCTAACTAGCTTCAGACATCAAATGCAATGAAAAATTTACGATAGCGTATGCCTAGCCACAAATCCAAGTCAATAATCGAAAGAATAATTAGGATACTTAAGCGGCTAATGAAGTTTCAAAATCCTAGGCGGAGGTCTGTAAACAGTTGTTTACCGACCGGCGACAGAAAAAAATATGAATAGAAAATGGGAATAGTTCCTGATATCCGCCTCCCAGCGGCGGGAATGGGTACTACCACCTGGCCGCCCACTGCGTGTGCCGCGAATTTTGAAATTCTGTCGGACTTCGGAGAATACAGCTATATATATATCTGTCAGGTAAGTTTCATGAACAAAATACTACTTAGGAAATTTTTTAGGAAATTCTATTTCATGACCTTTTACTGAAAAAGCTACAGCTGTAATATTTGTAGTATTAACTGCTTATAAGTGACATTTCATGAGAACCTAACGTATGTTTCAAGTGAATAAATTGTGAAATTATAGTATTTGCTTTATATCAGGCTGGATAACTTCACCAAAAGTAGTTTAACCGCATTTCCCAAAGTCACATTTCTAGACATACCTAGAGCTGGGGTGATACTTCTGTTATTCAGTGGAAAAGATTAGAACAAGGTGAAATTGAAGAAGCTGGACAACTGAGTGGGAAAGAACAAAAGGAATAGATGAAAAATATGACTGCTGTTAGGCTACATGGGTGGTGCAAAAAATCTATCCAGCGAGGTACATTATAAGCAGTAGGTACTACTACAGGACTTTGGCTGTTTCAAGGCCCATGAATCTATACTAGTCAACAACCTTAAATCAGTGGTCTTGTGATAAGAATGATCTGTATGTTCAGCTTCCTATAAAAAGGACACTAAGGTTAACCTGCATGCACTTTCTCTTCTCTTACAGACATCAAGGAACCTTCTGCTGCCTCTTCCAGGAATTTCTATCTTTACCTTGGTTTACTAATGTAAGGAAGCCCATTTTTCTGCTGTGCAATTTCTCCTAATTTACAAGTAACAATTCAGTACAGCTCAACTTTCATACCAATTTCTTACAATTTTCAAATTAAGCATGTAATTTGCTGTAAAGGACTTCAATACAATCATCTGAAGTGGTTTGATTGTATCTTTAGAATATGTGACTAAACATTTGTAAACCTACATACAATTACCATAGTAAATGAATGGACACAGAATGAAACTCATGTTAAACTAAATGGAAAAAATTAAAATGAACAAGAAGAATTATGTCCTAGATATCTTTGAACACACTAAGAATAACATACAAATCTCAAATATTTACAACATTCACCAACCTACAAACAAAACTAAATATAGTACGGTATATAATTTTATGCCCATCCAAAACCCTGCTATCGAATTGAATATGTTATTGTTATGATACAATAAAGTTTGTTCATACTTACCTGGCAGATATATATATAGCTGTATTCTCCGAAGTCCGACAGAATTTCAAAACTCCCGGCACACGCAGTGGGCGGCCAGGTGGTTAGTACCCATTCCCGCCGCTGGGAGGCGTATATCAGGAATCATTCCATTTTCTATTCAGATTTTTCATACCACTGTCCCCCTGAGGGGAGGTGGTGGGTACTTTAATTATATATATCTGCCAGGTAAGTATGAACAAACTTTATTGTATCATAACAATAACATTTTGTTCATGAAACTTACCTGTCAGATATATATATAGCTGAATCCCACCATTGGAGGTGGGAAGGGACAGAATAGAAGGATTAGGAAACACCTCAAGTGCAGATGATTGACATCTTGATTCCTTACCTGTTAGCATAGCTGACTTCTTGATTACTGTCACCGAAGTCGCTTTGCTTTACTAGAGTTGCCAACAAGGTAGTGACCTGTGTAGTTGGTGCGCTCTAGATGATCTGTCAACGGGAGCGTGACCACAATGTGACTAGACCATATTGACCATACTGTGAGGGCAACGAAGCTAAAACCACCACCTGACCTAACCTATCGAAGTTAGTCCCATAACTTCTAGGCTAACGAAGGGAAAGCGCCTCAAGCGACCAACCCTTCAAAGTTAAAAGCACACCTATCCCTTTTCTATAGGATAGGATTCGTGCTGCTTCCTGCCTCCAATAATATTTCTACGGATATGTATGGTCCTAGCGACTCGCAGATCTCATATGTCGTCTTCACATCCCGTCGGGAGTGTGAAGCGAACACAGAGTTGCTTCGCTCAAAACGTGGCACTCAGGATATTACCGAGTGTCATGCTCTGTTGAAATGCTTCCGAGGCCGCGCCCTCACCTCGTGAGCATTTACTTTAAAAGGTTTCAAATCTTTGTTCAAACATGACGAATGAGCCTCTTAGAAACTCCTTAAAAATAACGCCAGGGCGTTCTTCGACATGGGCAAGTCTGGTCTTTTTACGGAACACCGCAGATTGTCCGAATGACCTCGACTTTCTTTAGTTTTATCAAGATAAAACTTGAGAGTCCCGACAGGGCAACAGGACTCTCTGTGGCTCTTGCCCAAAAATTTGTGCCATCCCCTTGATCTCCAGGTCTCTGGGCCAAGGGTTAGACGGGTTTTCGTTCTTAGCAAGAACGGAAGGCTTAGAGGACACCGAATTATGTCCTCTAAAGCCAAAACCTCTGATGATGGCTAAAACCTCACTAACCATCTTTGCCGCAGCTAGAGTGGTTAGAAAATTAGCCTTTCTGGTTACGTGTATTAAGTTTACAGAAAGGAGAGGTTCGAAATGCTTTGACATCAGGAACTTCAGACTACATCTAAGTTCCATGCCGGAAGCTTCGATCTAAAAAATTTCAAGATTTCCACAGACCTCAAAGATCGTGAAGGGCTTTGTTGTTTGACAGATCCGAATCTCTGAGCCTGAGAGGCCGTCAACATATTTCCGTATTCTACAATAGTTGGGACTGCTAGCTTATCCCATACTTCAGACGGAATGGGAAGGCGGTAAGTAATTCACAGAGGTCAGAGGTGGAGGAACAGTCATTCTTCCTGCCCTATGTCCAGAAACGGCCCACTCCGATTGGTACAACTGCAAAATATGCAGCACTACTTTGCTTCGGCAATGAGACTTGCAATTAATCTTGAAGATCCTCTCGCTTCTTGACAGTCTGAACGCATTCAGACTCAGAGCGGAGAGATTTTAGGTACCTCTCCGAAGTGAGGCTGTTAGAGTAGACCGATTCTCTCGGGAAGGGTCCTTGGAAAGTGCTCTCTGAAGGACGTGACCTCTGTGAATCCAGCCTCTCAAAGGCCAACATGGGGCGATCAGCGTCTTTCTCACTCCCTCTGACGCCAGCGATTATCTTATTACATTCCTAAGCTTTTGAATAGGGGAAAAGGCTAACCAACTATCCCCATTCCATACTATAGGATGGCGTCTATTGCTACCGCTCTCGGATCGAGAATAAGGGCGCAACGTTAGAGGAAGCTTCTTCGTCTTCAATATTGCAAAATCTACGAAAGGACGTCCCCAAAGTCTCCACAACTCTCGACATACTTCTAAGCGAGGATTACTCAAAAGTCAAACGTCAGTAGTTGCTGCCGTCGATCGAGAAGATCCGCACGGACGTGCAATCGTGTAACGAACCTCTTAAGGATCGTTACGTTCGTGCCTATGCCGATAACCATCTCTCTTTTCTGGGGATAGAGAGAGCTGCGGAATTATCGAAGATGATTTGGACCACTCGACCAAAAACCTCACTCTTCGAGGAACTGGAGAGCCAACCAAATTGCTTCCAATTCTTTTAGATTATGTGCCAGGACCTCTGTCCGGATGCCTGGCTCCCTCTCATTATCACCTGAGGTGATCCTTAACCCATTGAGAGACGTTTAGAATTATCTCTAGATCTTTGATGTTATTTCAGTTCTCCTGTAGGAAAAACTGTAGAGGTCTGAATTGCAGTCTATTCAGGGAACAAGCTTCTCCAGCGAGGAATGGTCCCCAGCAGACTCATCCATTCCCTCACTAAGCATGCTTCCTTCCCTAATAAGGCTGGCGCTTTGCATAAGCAGGAGAGCATTATTATAGTGCTATGCTGCGGTAGACTCGTACAGAATTCTGTTACAGTGCGGTAAGCAGCGCCGAACATGTCTAAGAGATATCTGTTGAAAATTTCTTAGCAAAAGGAAGTCGTTTATTCCTGATTACCAGAAATCCCCTCAACCCGAGGCGAAAGTCATGATTGTAGGGCAGAGATACGGTTCGTAAATCAATCCCGCGGGAGAGAGAGACGTAACCGAATGAGCAGTACAACGAGCTACCTAACACTGAGTTGGTGACAGTGTGAGACACTGTGACAGTTACAGGCAGCAGCTTATGTTCACCTTCTCGCAGTCTTATGCCGAGTTGCCAGCTATTCTATCATCTAAGGAATAGATTTTCCATTATTTGAACAGAAACTCTCAAGTTGGCATATCTAAGCGAAACAGAATTCGCTAATACAGAAGCTGATTTTGTGTTGTCGTAACATTACGCTTAATTAACCAAATGTTAAATCGGAAACTCCTGGAAAGTTGCCGGGAGTACCGATTAAATATACTGCGTCATCCACAATGACGCAACCTCTCGTTTCACACTATTCTGCCTGAGTTACCAGCTACTCTCTTCTACGAAGGAATAGGTTCGTTACTATTATCGATCATAAGAAAATTCTCAAGCAGGCATATTTAAGCGAAACATAATTCGCTAGATGCAGAAGCTGAGTTGGTGTTGTTGTAACAATACCTTCAAGCATTGTCCTTACACCGGAAACTCCTGGAAGTTTGCAGAATGGACCGATTAAATTACACTTAAAATTAACAGGCCTTTCGGGGGTGCCATCTGGAGGGTAAGAGGTAACCACGATATGCGTATTATGAACTTGGAACTTTTACAATTAGTAATATGACGCGAAGATAAAATACCTAAGTATTGCAGTCACTTGAACATCTAATTCTCTACTACATTCTTTCCTCGACGAGGAAGAGAGAGAGAATGGAAATCGACTGTCTTCATTCTCTTTGCCAAGAAAAGGAATAATATTATTCAAATGGAAATCCTCAAGTGAGAACCGAAGATCGAAAAGGAAAGTTCAAGCTTCTTATGATATTTGACATAAGACTTCATGGACGTAGTCTATAAGTCTTTTTTGTCCTGGATGGCCTCCTTGACTAATGAATGAGAGCTCTTTCGAAATTTTGTTACTTATCCGCTTATGCGATAAAATGTTATTAAGAACTTTGTCAATGAGAACTAACCCAATTGCATGACGGAAAGTAATCCAGGAATTCGAGCATATAGCCTTCCCGATTCCCGCAGAAATCGAGGAAGGGGCAGGATTCCTGATTAGAGACTGGGCTTACGACAGGAAGGACCTTAATGTTCCCCTTCGGCAGCCGCAATCCCGAAAGCAGACGAGGCGTTTTATGACACCGAAATCTGCTTACAGTTTTCCTGGAATTCATCAAGTGATGGATTCTATTGAACGCTCCCTTTGTAGAAAGCGAAGTAGACTCTTGACGAGACCAAAACTCCTTCCTCTACTTCGACGACGCCCTCTTGAAGAGCGTTCTTGCAGGAATCCTGCCGAACGTCTTGATGCGTAGGACCCTCCGATCGTTCTGAAGAACGTCCTGGCAAGTGCTCTACCGAGCGTCATGACGTGTAGGATGCCGAGCGTCTTCAAAAGCGTCCTCTGCTAGCGTCCTGGCGAGCGTCCTCGCTAGCGTCCTGGCGAGCGTCCAGATGTGTAAGACATCGAGCGTCTTACCAAAAAAGCTTATCAATGTTTATGACGTCGAGCGTCTTCTGAAAGGCCACCCGAAAAGCGTCCTGGAGAGCCGCACACTGCTCCTGAAGTGTGAGAGCACTATAGGAAGACGTAAGGCTATCGTCTCCAAGACGGCCTTAAAGACTTTCGTTACCTTCTAACAAAGACGGTGGCCGCCTGTGCAACATTTTGCGTCTTAGTAATGCAAATGAACATATCCAGACACGCGCTCAAAAAAGAACGCCGAGCGTTCCGAAAGGCATCGTCGCGAGGTGCTTGCCGAACGTCCTGATTGCATTCTTTGAGCGTCTTGAAGAGCGTCCGGAATAGAAGAGCGACGAACATCAAGGGAAGCGTCATAGTGAATGACGTGCGTCAACACGAGTAACTTGAGAGGCTTCCTGGTCGAGGGGAGAGCCGCTCATGAAACGCGAGCGTCCTAAGCATAAGTACGGTGATCGTCATCAGGACGAGTCTTAAGGACGTTCGCCACTCTTGACAAAAAACGACGGCCGGCTGTGCGACATCTTGCGTCTTTGTCACGCTCATCGACACTGCAGAAGGGCATTTAAAAGGACGCCTGTGTGTTCTTGGGTATGAGGAATTCTTTGCCCTTCTCCTGTCGAAAACTAGGATAGTCTGTCCAGTGTCATCTCTGTCCGCTGACAGAGCGTCCCTTAGGGACGAGTAAGATGCGTCTTGGCGAGCTGTTTGACTATGCAAATCAGCTTGCCGGACGTCAATCTTATGAGACTTGAACAATATCCCGTTTCGTAGTAAAGCGAACGTCACATAACGTATACATAGCGCCATGAGGGGAGGAGGAAACCTTAGCCGATGACAAATAAGACCTCCTTGGAGCGTCCACCAAATTGGCGAAATCTCCTTGAGAAGAAGACGGTGCTTTCAATCCTGCTTCTTCTCCTGTTCGTACAGATCCCAGCTCTCCCTTTCAGTCTAGATGGAGAAGTGCAAACGAAGTCTTCCCTTTAACCTTCCTTGAATCCATCCAATCCTGGACTCTCTTAAACGACTCTCTTCGCAGAGAGCGAAGTGGCCATCTTACGAAGCCAGGGGCCTTCCTGGCCTTCGATGAGGCAAATTGTGAAGGTGGAGCGTCTTGGAAAGCAAGAAAACAATCCTTGCTACAAGAGTAAAGACGTTCCTTCCTCTCGATAGAGCGTTGAATGTCTCGAAAGGCGTCCTTGTGAGGGTCCTGCCTTAAGGACATTTTTAATCTCTTGACCAAGACGCAGCCGCCTGTGCGACATTTTGCGTCTTTGTCACGCTTATCGATATTAAGTCAAGCCGAAGGGACGCCAGATCGATGTGGGTTCCCCGTAACCCGCTCCTTCGGCTTTCGACATGCCTCGAAGGGTCCCTAGTCCCTGGGAGTCCGACAGAGGTCCAGGCCTAGAGGCGTTATGGGGCGGATCTGACGTTCCCTCCTGACGAGAGAGAGGACGTGAAGCGTCCTCTTCTCTAAAGCTTCTTAGAGGGCGCGAGTCCTTCCGAGAGCTCCAACCTTGCGGGGAGGACGCCTCGGAGGACGAGAAGCAATCTTTCATGATTCGTGCACGTGCACGATCTTTGGCACCTTATCCTGCCGAAGGGACGCCAGATCGGTGGGGGGGGTTTCCCGTAACCCTCCTTCGGTTTTCAACTTGCCCCCTCCTGGTCCCTGGGAGTCCGACAGAGGTTTAGACCTAGAGGCGTTATAGGACCGATCTGACGCCCCTCCACAACACTAGGGGCAAAATCAACATCACTACACTCACAACACTGATTGGAGAGCGAGCACTTTTTCAAGCTTACTTGATGTAACTCCACAATAATAGAAAGGGCATTACTTCTCACAGAACTTCCTCTAGGCCCGTTCCGCCATACCATAGGGTTAGGCAAAAATAAAGTCTACTGGAGGTTAGTAGGTTCATTATCCTAACTTCTGTTACTGTGGAGGAAGACCTCCTGATTCTATCACGCTCTAATTTGCGTACATACGAATCATACGTCTCTTTCGGAATCAGTCAACATTACACTAATTACATTGATCTCTCAACAAAGAAAACATGTAAACGTCATGTATACTAAACGAGTGTCTACCGAAGGTTTCGGTAGCCTCCCCTTACCCGTTGCAGACAACAAAATCTGAAACTAGGCTAACTAGATTCAGACATCATATGCAATGAAAAAATTTTAATTAATTTATGATAGCGTATGCCTAGCCACAAATCCATGTCAATCATTCAAAAAAATAAGTAGGATACTTAAGCGGCTAATGAAGTTTCAAAATCCTAGGCGGAGGTAATGGAAACAGGTGTTTTCACTACCGCGACAGAGAAAAATCTGAATAGAAAATGGGAATGATTCCTGATATCCGCCTCCCAGCGGCGGGAATGGGTACTAACCACCTGGCCGCCCACTGCGTGTGCCGGGAGTTTTGAAATTCTGTCGGACTTCGGAGAATACAGCTATATATATATCTGACAGGTAAGTTTCATGAACAAAATGGGATTTAGGCCAAAGGCCAAGCACTTGGACCTATGAGGTCAATCAGCACTGGGACGGAAATTGAGAGAAGATTTGAAAGGTGACAGGAGGAAAACCTCACAGTTGCACTACGAATCAATTGTTAGGAAAGGGTAGAAATTAAGATGGAAGAAAGAGAATAAGAAAGGAGGTACATTAAATGGAATGAAAGGCATTTCAGCAAGGGGCAGAAGGCATGCTGCAAAGAACCTTACATAAAGTCTACAGTGCACCACATTGAGATGCACTGATGGTACTACCCCCCTATGGGAACAACCCTGCTTTCACAGAGGGAACAAAAGGATGCAAGCATCACAAAACACAGCTCTCGATCTTTACTCACCATAGTAAAAGCCCAAATAATGACATGGAAGTACTGAAGCACAGAAAAGGTATCCGTTGTTCTCTCTTCTTCACGATATAAAACAGGGACAAGAAATCCTCCAGCTGGTAACACAATCTAAAAAGAATAAACAAAAGCTAAATATGAACCTAACTTAATTAATACAACAGAATAAACACCCCTATAAAACAAAGTCTGAAATCTCAAAACAAAAAATTCATAACAAACTTAAAATACATTTCATTATGAAAGGGGTGCAGCCTAGAGTTACAAAATAGTCATAACTGTCCCTATTATATATTTTTTAGCATTAACACCACAGCAATGCATGAGTAAATCCATCATTAATAAAAAAATACTCAAATACATAATCCCTTGTCAATTATTAAACCATTAGGAGAAAAATGTTCGACTTCATTCCTACCAGTAAGAGCAGTTTCCCATAAAGAGCAGGCACAACAGGCAAAGGATAATGATTCTGCTCCTGACCAATGACTAATGGTTCCTGGTCTCCTGTTGCTGTGTTAATGCTGACCTCTCCCCCACCTCCTCCCCCAATGCTGGTGTTACTCTGCAAAAAGATGATGACAATCATGTAATGAGCATATGTGTATAGTAATCAGTAAATACAAGGACTGCAATAAGTATAATCAAAGCATCAAGCAAGTAAGAGAAATGATATTGTTATGATACAATAAAGTTTGTTCATACTTACCTGGCAGATATATATATAGCTGTATTTTCTGAAGTCCGACAGAATTTTAAAAAACTTCCGACACACGCAGTGGTCGGCCAGGTGGTTAGTACCCATTCCCGCCGCTGGGAGGCGGGTATCAGGAACCATTCCCATTTTCTATTCATAATTTTTATTTCCACTGTCCCCTGAGGGGAGGTGGGTGGGTACTTGATTATATATATCTGCCAGGTAAGTATGAACAAACTTTATTGTATCATAACAATATCATTTTGGGGGTTTTCATGAACGTAACCTTCTGTCAAGATATGTATATAGCTGAATCCCACCTTTGGAGGTGGGAAGGAACAGAATAGAAGGATTTTGGGAAACAAATGCATGCAGATGATTTACATCTTGGTTCCACCTGTTAGCATAGCTGGCTTCGTGGTTACTGCCACGTAAGTCTGCTTGTGCTACTAGAGTTGCCAGCGAGGTAGAGACCTATATAGCTGGTGCACTCCATATGATCTGTCAACAGGGGCGAGACCACGACGTGACTAGACCATATTGACCATACCATGAGGGCTAAGAAGTAAAATAAATAAATTATATATATATATAAAATATATAATTATCACCACCTGACCAACCTAGCCAAAGTTAAGGTGTGTTCTAAGGCTTAAGAGTTAAGAAGTCGCCGTTGTCGGCGACTCAACAACTAAATTAAGAGCTCTTCCTAACCATTTTCTACAGGATAGGATGAGTGGTACTTCTTGCCCCCAAGATTGTGTCTGCAGACACGTATGGCCCTAGCGAGCAGCAGATCTCATATGCCATCTTCACATCTCGCAGGGAGTGTGAAGTGAACACAGAGTTGCTTCGCTAAAACATGGTACTCAGGATGTTGCTGAGTGCCATGCTCTGTTGAAATGCTGCGAGGCCGCGCCCTCACCTCGTGAGCATTCAGATAAAAAGATTTCAAATCTTTGTGCAAACACAATGAAGGAGCATTTTTGAAAGAACTCCTTAACACTAAAGCCAGGCTGTTCTTCGATATGGGCAAGTCTGGTCTTTTCGGAACACTGCAGATTGCCCGATGACTTCGACTTTCTTGAGTTTTATGTAGAAAAAACTTGAGAGACCCGACAGGGCACAGGACTCTCTCTGGCTCCTGCCCACTAACTTGTGCCATCCTTGCTTCCAAGCTCCTGGCCCAAGGACAAAACGGGGTTACCATTCTTAGGCCACAACGGATGGGTTAGAGAGCACACCGCCGTTGTGTCTCTAAAGCCAAAACTTGTGACGATGGTTTTAAAATCTCACTAACCCTCTTTGTCGTATCTAGGGTGGTTAGAAGAAGGCCTTCCTGATCACATGCAAGAAGTTAACAGGTAGGAGAGGTTCGAATGCTTTGACATCAAGAACTTCAGACTACGTCTAAGTTCCATATTGAAAGCTTCGATCTGGACATGCACAGTCAGTCCGTCTGTAGTAAAGTCAGGTGACCGACCAGTTGACCAGTCAGACGAATCAAGGACAGCAAGGCTGTACCCTGAAGACCATAAGGCACTATTCTTCGCTGAAGGATGAGTGTCTGGACTGCCTGGGCGATTCAATCTAAGCAAACCTTGGGGGTGTATCAACGCAACCCAACGTCGTCAGCGAATCAACTCCTGACTCGAGCTTCTGGTGCCAGGAGAAAGGAGCGAGGAGCAAAAAAGGCGATTCAGTCCCGAAGGAAGAATGCCTGACAGTCTAACCTGGTCTCATGTTACACGATCATCGGGGGTGTATAAACGCAACCGACTTCGTCAACAAGAAACTCAGGGCTACTATATGTCGCCTGATCTCGCACGAGTGTCTGACTCCGAGAAAACAGGTGAGACAAAAAGTAGATGATGAGCGAGGTTCGAGATTCCACAGAACTCAAAGATCGTGAAGGGCTTTGTTGTTTGACAGACGCAAATCTCTGAGCCCAAATGCCGTCAACAACATATTTGCGTATTCTTTAATAGTTGTGACTGCCAGCTTATCCCATTCTTCAGACGGAAATGGAAGACGGTAATCTTATTCCTGTCAACATCTCGATAGCCTGAACGTAGTCAGACTCAGAGCGGAGATGTATATAGGTAGTAGTATAGGTACCTTTCGAGTTAGAGTAGACCGACTCTCTCGGAAAGGTCCTTGGAAAGTGAACTAGGAAGTATGTGACCTCTGTGAATCCAGGATCCTGAAGGCCAACATGGGGCGATCAGCGTCCTTGTCGCTCCCTGTGACGTCATAAATCCTCTTATTACATTTCCTAAGCGATTGAAAAAAGGGGAAAAGAGACTAAATATCCATCCCCGTTCAATATCATAGGATGGCGTTTAATGGTACCGATCCCGGATCGAGATAAGGGAGCAGAAAAGAAGAAGCCTCTTCGTCCTCAACATATCGAAGAGAAAAGAAAGGCGGGCGTCCCTAAAGTCTCCACAACTCTCAACTTACTTCTAAAGAAAGATTCCACTCGGAAGTCAATAGTTGCTGCCGTCGATCTAGACGATTCGTACGGAATTTTGCAATCCTGTAACGAACCTCTAGAGGATCGTTACATTCTACGCCTGTTGTTATAATAGGCTTTCTCGTAAACTCGAACAAGGACCGAGAGAAGATACTTCTTAAGATATGAGAGAGCTGTGGAATATCAGAGTTGATCTGGACCACTGGTTCCCAAAAACTCGTTACGAGGACTGGAGGGACTACCGAATCGCTTTTACTTCTTTCAGATTAAGATCCAGGACATCTAAACCCCTATCCAGATGTCGGCACCTTCTTTCATCACTCAGGTGATAAACGCTGAGAGATGTTCAGAATCATTCCTAGATCTTGAATAATATTTCAGTTTCCCGGTAGGAAAAAACTGTGGTCTGAATTGCAGTCTATTCGGGGAAACAAACTTCTTCAGGAAGGAAATGGTCCCCAGCAAGCTCATCCATTCCCTCCCCGAGTATGCTTACTTCCCTAATAAGGCTGCGCTTTGCCTAAGCAGGAGAGCATATAAAAGTGCAATGTTGCGGTAGACTCGTAGTTCTATACCGTGCGGTAACGAGCACCGAAAGGATTAAGAGATAACTCTGTTGAACATAGTAAGGCAAAACGAATGCAACGTTTATTCATTCACGTAAGAAATCCCCTCAATCTTAGGCTAAAGTCCGTGATTGTAGGGCAGAGATACAGTTAGTCAGTCAATCCCGCAGGAGAGACGTAACCGCCAGCACAAAGATACGGTTAGTCAGTCAATCCCGCAGGAGAGAGAGACGTAACCTACCGGGCATGACAGCGCCCGATCTGTTACTGGCTCGGTTGGACTGGAGGAGGACAGACACAGCGTGACAGCAGCAGCCAGCAGCTTACGAACGTCGTCTCTTAACTTTATGTCTGGGTTGCCAGCTACCCTATTTTACGAAGAAATAGGTCCGTTATTTTTTGAGCAGAAAGACTCTCAAGGCTGGTGTAATTAATTTAAGCGAAACAGAAAACGCTAAATATATAGATGCGTTTGTGTCGTCAGAACACTACCATACAACGGTAAAAGATAAATCGGAAACTCCTGGAAGGCTGCAGGGAGTAACGATTAAATGTCCTTAAAATAGACAATAGACCTCTCGGTTGCCATCCGAAGAGGTAACTACAGCAAGCGTATATGACTTGAACCAACCAGAAGTAAAATAACGCAAGGCAAAATATGAAACAATTATATCACAATAAAGTTTGTTCATACTTACCTGGCAGACATATATATAGCTGAATTCGGAAATACAGCTACATACATATCTGACAGGCAAGTTTCATGAACAAAACTTAAGAGAATCGAAGCAGTCAGCTCAAGCTTCTTATGTTACTGGAAATAAGCGTTCATTGACGTAGTCTACAAGTCTATTTCTTGTACGAGTCTGCGAATGACGAATGAGAGCTCTTCCGAATCTTGTCAATAAGAGCTTATTCGCTTACGCAATATCAAGTTAATGAGATGTTTGTCAATGAGAACTAACCCATTTACGGGACAAAGAGATATTTTGTCAATGAGGGGATACCCACTTACTTGACAAAACGAAAGTATATTGTCAATGGGGGAAAGTCACTGAATTGACAAAACGTAATCCAGGGAGTCAAGCATTTAATTTTTCCGATTCCCGTCTCAAACGAGGAAGGGGCAAGAATCCTGTTAAGAGACTGGGCTTACGGCAGGTAGAACGACGATGTTCAATTCGGCAGCGTAGTCCCGACTAGAAACTAACAAAAATCTATCATCTGAAAAACCCTTTCAGATGGGCTAAAAAAGCTTGCAAAATTATCCTGGGAAGAGGAAGAAACTCTCCAACCAGCTTCCTCTCCCGTATCACAACTAATGCCTGCTAAAGCTTAAAATTTATTGGCAGTATGGCAAAGGAAGTCCTGTCTTGCGCTTTCCTGAAGAGCGTCCTTTTGATGAGTGCCTTTGCAAGAATCCCACTGAACGTTGCCGAGAGTCCTGACGTGCAGGACATCGAGCCTTACATAACCCGTAACTGCCTTATCGCAAAGTCTTGACTGCGGTAGTGGCAACTTAAATTTATTGGCAGAATGGCAAAGGTTGCGGTAGAGCAAACGAGATCTTCCCTTGAGCTTTCCTTAACTCCATCCACCTATGCGAAAAGCAATATTAATTGACAGAGACCTCTTGAATTCACGAAACCCGATGTCTTGCTGGGTTTAGAAGAAGAAGTTGTCTGTTCACTTTAAACTTCCTCCGAAGCACTGCCTACTTCACATTCTTTGCAGGTGAGGTAGAAGGTATCACCGGAGGTAGAGATAAACATTCTTTAGGCCCATATCTGAAACAAGAGCTTGAAGAGTTCAACAGAAACGTTCAGCCAGGCGACACACCTGGCGTGCGCTGGTGCACGCTCGGCGTCCACTGGAGCGCGCTCGGCGTCCACTGGAGCGCGCTCGGCGTCCACTGGCGCGCAACGGCAGGCCTTGGCGTGCACCCGCGCGCGCCTGGAGTTCCATCGAGCGTCCCGGGCGTCCGCTCTCAAAAGCTTCCTGCTACTATGACTTCTCTTACGTATTTCTCGGTGGAAAGACGGACACGAGTTCAGGCGACGTTCGCCTTCTTACTTCTCACTGAAACGCATAACGAGAGAGAGAGAGAGACGTGAAGCGTCCTCTTCTATAAAGCTTCTATTTAGAGGGCGCGAGTCCTTCCGAAAGCTCCAACCCTGCATGGGGAGGACGCTTCGGAGGACGAGAAGCAATCTTTCAGGATTCGTGCACGCGCACGCACTTTGGCAGTCTGGGGATTTTCATCAGAAACTGCCGAAGGCACGCCAGATCGGTGGGGGTTCCTTGTAACCCTCCTTAGGCTTTCGACATGCTCCCTCCCCGGGTCCTGGGAGTCAAGCAGAGGTCCCGGCCTAGAGGCGAAACGAGGCCGATCTGACGCACCCTCCACTACACAAGGGGTATCACTGCACTTCTGCACTTCACTTTTACTCTCTAAAGCAAGCACTTTCGATCTAAGATACGAATCGAAGAGTATCAGAGAAAGGGCAATTCCTCTACAGACACTGCTTAGGGCCCGAAGGCAACACTGCAGGGTTAGGAGTAACAATTACAGAAGTAGCACTTCACAGCAATGAAGGAGAGCGAGCACCTGTCGTAGACATATTCATAGCCCGTAGGCCATACTACAGGGGTTAGGCAAAATAAAGTCTACAGGAAGGTTAGCAGGTTCACTACCCTGACCTTTTGTTACTGAGTTAATTGCGTTAAATACGAAGCATACGTAACTGCCTTACGGAAATTAGACATGTTTACTGCATTAATTGCGTACATACGAACATACGTCTTCCTTACGGAATTAGACATGTTTACTGATTAATTGCGTACATACTAATTCATGAACGTCTTCCTTACGGAATAGACAAAGTCTCACACTCCTTACATGACAAATCTCAACAAAGAAGCAAGACCCATACCCCTCGTACATACCAAGTGCGGATCTACCGAAGCTTTCGGTAGCCACACCCTATCTTTGCAGACAACCCCGTCTGAAACTAGCCTAACTAGATTCAGATATTTTATGCAAAAATGAATCAAATTCAAATCAATTTAAGATAGCGTATGCCTAGCCACAAATCCCACAAATCCAAGTAAATAAATCAAAAGACAATTAGGATACTTAGCGGCAATGAAGTTTCCAAAATCCTAAGACGGAGGTACTGAAAACAGGTGTTTTCAGCACCAGCGACAGAAAAATTATGAATAGAAAATGGGAATGGTTCCTGATACCCGCCTCCCAGCGGCGGGAATGGGAATGGGGATACTAAACCACCTGGCCGACCACTGCGGTGTGTCGGAAGTTTTTTAAAATTCTGTCGGACTTCAGAAAATACAGCTATATATATATCTGACAGGTAAGTTTCATGAACAAAACAGTAATTACTGTACAGCATTTAAAAATCACTAACATTTATATACTTCAGCGTTTTTATCATTAAATTGCAATGTCTAATCTAATCCACTATTTTAAGGAATCAGATAGTTGCCTGATCTATCGTTTCATATTAAATGTAAAGAGTACAATAATCTCAAATATTGAAAAAATAAATGTATAACAGAGACTGAAATAATACTTAACAGGCCCTAAACGTCACTTCCTTATGTTTTCTAACTTACCTATACATTGGTGTTATGTATGCATGTATGATTGTTGGATTACATTCTTGAAGTACTTTTTTGTTTCTTGTAGCACACTAATCTGTATTAGATTTCTTTACAAATTAATGGTGTTCTAGGTTTGCTCCACTTTAACGATTTCACACTAATAACACCTTTATATGCAACTTTGACTCCACGAAGTATGATGCACATCAACCAAAAATAAATGACAAGCAACAAAATCCCCACTGAAGTCTGAAGACTGATGGTAAAAGATGCTTGTGCATCGCATGAATACCATGAACAGAAAAAACATGCAAGATTTAAGAGGCTTAGAAAAGAAGTACAACTGCCTATATGTTCACTCACTTGCTTCCTCATAATTACTTAAGTAGATGATCATGAGACCAAATTATTTGAGTAGCTAAAGGATAAAACTGGAATTCAATGAGAGAGTAGGAAAGGAAATTTTTAAAATGTAAAAGACAAAAATAAAGCTGGTAACAGTAGGAATGATCAAAATACATTTTACAGATACAGTTCTTGGCAAGGGATTCATATCCTGCATTCTATGTTGTATAAAAATTTGATGATCTAAGCTATACATATATTACTCAACTTATGGAATAGTATTTTCATTGGTTCACCAATCCAATCTATACATCCAATAAATGTGAATTTTTTCAGTTGGTACATTTTTTGAAGTCCCCACTAGACTCTTGAATTCCCCCAATGATAATACCATCAAAGCACAACAAAATAACAAAAAAATGTATTTCTACGGAAGCACTCCGCACGGACTGCAAGGAACGTAACCGCGGATACGACATCCACTAGGGATTGGGGGCCGTGCAATGTATTTTGCTGTGTTTAATACTGGCCCCTGGGGGATTAACTACAGTCGTCCGAATAAATATTACTTGAAATTCTTGTTCAGTAGGTAAAACTGCATAGAAAAACCGCAACTGCCATAGTCTAGGCCACCACGGATAAGTACCCTAGATCTACCCAAAAAAACTAACAGAAATGTTTTTTTTATGCTGGATGGAGTTCTTCGGAAAAATGACCCTTAGCTTTAATCAAAGTCGAAAACTAAGCATTTCTGAAAACAATGATGGTATGGAACATGCAAAGGTCATCAAAAGAAGCAAGAAAAATAAACGTTGTGTGTAGCCTGAGAGGCACTCTGGATGTAAAGTATAAATTTATTACCTGGGCAATTCTACAGAAAAGTTCCGCACAGACTGCAAGGAACGTAACCGCGGATACGACATCCACTAGGGATTGGGGGGCCCAATGTATTTTGCCATGTTAAGACTGGCCCCTGGGGGTTAATTACAGTCGTCCAAATAAATATTACTTAAAATGATATTGTCATGATACAATAAAGTTTTATACATACTTACCTGGCAGATATATACTTAGCTATAGACTCCGTCGTCCCCGACAGAAATTCGAATTTCGCGGCACACGCTACAGGTAGGTCAGGTGATCTACCGCCACTGCTGGCTGGGTGGCAGAACTAGGAACCATCCCATGTTTTTCTAAAACAGATTTGCCTCTTCCACTGTCTCCTGAGGGGAGGCTGTGGGCCATTTAATAGTATATATCTGCCAGGTAAGTATGTATAAAAATGATATTGTTATGATACAATAAAGTTTGTTCATACTTACCTGGCAGATATATATATAGCTGTATTTTCTGAAGTCCGACAGAAATTCAAAAACTTCCGGCACACACAGTGGTCGGCCAGGTGGTTAGTACCCATTCCCGCCGCTGGGAGGCGGGTATCAGGAACCAGTCCCATTTTCTATTCATAATTTTTATTTCCACTGTCCCCTGAGGGGAGGTGGGTGGGTACTTAATTATATATATCTGCCAGGTAAGTATGAACAAACTTTATTGTATCATAACAATATCATTTTGTTCATGAAACTTACCCTGTCAGATATATATATAGCTGAATCCCACCGTTGGAGGTGGGAAGGGACGAATATAAGGATTTTGGATGGGAAAACAAATGCATGCAGATGATTTACATCTTGGTTCCACCTGTTAGCATTGCTGGCTTCGTTGGTTATTGCCACGAATAAAGTTCGCTTGTGCTACTAGAGTGCCAGCGAGGTAGAGACCTATATAGCTGGTGCACTCCAGATGATCTGTCAACAGGGGCGAGACCCACGACGTGACTAGACCATATTGACCATACCATGAGGGCTAAGAAGTAAAATAAAATATGAATATATATATATATAAAATATAAATATCACCACCTGACCAACCTAGCCAAAGTTTAAGGTGTGTTAACTAAGGCTTAAGAGTTAAGAAGTCACCGTTGTCGGCGACTCAACTACTAAATTAAGAGCTCTTCCTAACCATTTTCTACAGGATAGGATGAGTGGTACTACTTGCCCCCAAGATTGTGTCTGCAGACACGTATGGCCCTAGCGAGCAGCAGATCTCATATGTCATCTTCAACATCTCGCAGGGAGTGTGAATTGAACACAGAGTTGCTTCTCTAAAACATGGTACTCAGGATGTTGCTGAGTGCCATGCTCTGTTGAAATGCTTCCGAGGGCCGCGCCCTCACCTCGTGAGCATTCAAATCAAAAGATTTCAAATCTTTGTGCCAACAAACAATGAAGGAGAAAGCTTTTTTGTTTTCAAAGAACTCCTTAACAATAAAGCCAGGGTGTTCTCGATATGGGCAAGTCTGGTCTTTTCGGAACACTGCAGATTGTCCGTACGACTTCGACTTTCTTGAGTTTTATGTAGATAAAACTTGAGAGACCTGACAGGGCACAGGACTCTCTCTGGCTCCTGCCCAATAACTTGTGCCATCCTTGATTCCAAGCTCCTGGCCCAAGAACAAGACGGGTTTCCATTCTTAGGCCACAACGGAAGGCTTAGAGAACGCACCCCTTGTGTTCTCTAATGCCAAAACTTCTGACGATGGCTGAAAACCCTCACTAACCCTCTTTGTCGTATCTAGGGTGGTTAGAAAAGGGCCTTCCTGATCACGTGCAAGAAGTTAACAGGTAGGAGATGTTCGAATGCTTTGACATCAAGAACTTCAGACTATGTCTAAGTTCCATATTGAAAGCTTCGATCTGGACATGCACAGTCAGTCAGTCTGTACTAAAGTCAGGTGACCGACCAGTTGACCAGTCAGCGCATCAAGGACAGCAAGGCTGTACCCTGAAGGACCATAAGGCACTATTCTTCGCTGAAGGATGAGTGTCTGGACTGCCTGGGCGATTCAAGCTAAGCAAACCTTGTGGTATGAACGCAACCCAACGTCGTTAGTGAATCAACTCCTGAGCCACTCCTGACTCGAGCTTCTGGTGCCAGGAGAAAGGAGCGAGGAGCAAAAAGGCGATTCAGTCCCGAAGGACGAATGCCTGACAGTCCAACCTGGTCTCATGTTTAAACGATTCATACGGGGGTGTGTAAACGCAACCGACTTCGTCAACAAGAAACTCAGGGCTACTATGTGTCCTCCTGATCTCGCACGAGTGTCTGACTCCGAGAAAACAGGTGAGACAAAAAGTAGATGGTGTGAGCGAGTTTCGAGATTCCACAGAACTCAAAGATCGTGAAGGGCTTTGTTGTTTGACAGAAGCAAATCTCTGAGCCCAAAGGGCCGTCAACAACATATTTGCGTATTCTTAATAAGTTGTGACTGCCAGCTTATCCCATTCTTCAAATGGTGAAAGGGAAGACGGGCAATCTTATGCCTGTCAACAACTCTCGATAGTCTGAACGTAGTCAGACTCAGAGCGGAGAGGTTATAGGTACCTTTCGTGTTAAAGTAGACCGACTCTCTCGGAAAAGGTCCTTGGAAGGACGTGACCTCTGTGAATCTAGGATCTTGAAGGCCAACATGGGGCGATTAGCGTCATTGTCGCTCCCTGTGATGGTATAAATCATCTTATTACATTTCCTAAGCGTTTGAAAAAGGGGAAAAAAGACTAAACATCCATCCCTGTTCAATATCATAGCGAAGAGATGTATGAAGGACGTCCCTAAAGTCTCCATAACTCTCAACATACTTCTAAAGAAAGATTCCTAACTTCGGAAGTTCAGTAGTTGCTGCCGTCGATCGAGACGATTCGTACGCACTTTTGCAATCCTGTAACGAACCTCTAGAGGATCGTTACATTCTACGTCTGTTGTTATAATAGGCTCTTTCTCGTAACCCGAACAGGGACCGAGAGAAGATACTTCCTAAGATATGAGAGAGCTGTGGAAGATCAGAGTTTGATATGGACACTGGTTCCAAAAACTCGTTTCCAGGACCTGGAGGGACGACAGAATTGCTTCCACTTCTTTCAGATTATGATCCAGGACATCTGAAACCCTCTCCAGATGTCCGGCACCTTCTTTCTATCACCTCAAGTGATACTTAACGCACCGAGAGATGTTCAGAATCATTCCTAGATCTTTAATAAAATTTCAGTTTCCCGTAGGAAAAAACTGTAGAGGTCTGAATTGCAGTCTATTCAGGGAAACAAACTTCTTTAGGAAGGAAATGGTCCCCCAGCAAGCTCATCCATTCCCTCACACAGTATGTTTTACTTCCCAAATAAAAAGGCTGCGCTTTGCCTAAGCAGGAGAGCATATAATAGTGAAATGTTGCGGTAGACTCGTAGTCCTATACCGTGCGGTAACGAGCACCGAAAGGAGTAAGCGATATCTCTGAGAACATAGTAAGGCAAAACGAATGCAATGTTTATTCATTCATGTAAGAAATCCCCTCA
Source organism: Macrobrachium nipponense (assembly GCF_015104395.2). Classification (NCBI taxonomy): domain Eukaryota; kingdom Metazoa; phylum Arthropoda; class Malacostraca; order Decapoda; family Palaemonidae; genus Macrobrachium; species Macrobrachium nipponense. Next base: position 49,796,826 of record NC_087219.1, on the reverse strand, counting down.
ATCTAGGCTAAAGTCCAGTGATCGTAGGGCAGAGATACAGTTCAAGTCAGTCAATCCCGCAGGAGAGAGAGACGTAACCTACAGCGCATGACAGCGAAGAGCTGGTACTGCCTCGTTTGGACTGGCGAGAGGACAGTGACAGCAGCAGCTTACGATCGTCGTCTCTTAACTTTATGCCTGGGTTGCCAGCTACCCTATTCTACGAAGAAAAGTAGGTCCGTAATTTTTAGCATAAAGAGACTCTCAAGCTGGTATATTTAAGCGAAACAGAAAACGCAAATATATAGATGCGTTTGTGTCGTCATAACACTACCATACAACGGTAAAAGATAAATCGGAAACTCCTGGAAGGCTGCAGGAGTAACGATTAAATGTCCTTAAATTAATAGACAATAGACCTTCTCGGTTGCCATCCGAAGAGGTAACTACAGCAAGCGTATATGACTTGAGCCAACCAGTAGTAAAATAACGCAAGGCAAAATATGATATTATATTGCAATAAAGTTTTTTCATACTTACCTGGCAGACATATATACTATAGCTGAATTCGGAAAATACAGCTACATACATCTGACAGGCAAGTTTCATAAACAAAACTCAAGAGAATTGAAGCGGACAGCTCAAGCTTCTTATGTTATTGGACATAAGCGTTCATTGACGTAGTCTACAAGTCTTATTTCTTGTACGAGTCTGCGAATGATGAATGAGAGCTCTTCCGAATCTTGTCAATAAGAGCTTATCCGCTTACGCAATATTACAAGTTATGAGAAGTTTTGTCAATGAGAACTAACCATTTACGGGACAAAGACGATAATTTTGTCAATGAGGGGATACCCACTTACTTGACAAAACGATAGTATATTGTCAATGGGGGAAATTCACTGAATTGACAAAACGTAATCCAGGAAGTCGAGCATTTTATTTCCGATTCCCGTCTCAAACGAGGAAGGGGCAAGAATCCTGTTAAGAGACGGCTTACGACAGGTAGAACGACGATGTTCAATTCGGCAGCGTAAGTCCCGACTAGGAACTAACAAAATCTATCATCTGAAAAGCCCTTTCAGATGGGCTAAAAGCTTGCAAAATTATCCTTAAGGAGGAAGAAACTCTCCAACCAGCTTCCTCCCTCCCGTATCAAAATTTATTGGCAGTATGGCAAAGGAAGTCCTGTCTTGCGCTTTCCTCCTGTTTTGATGAGTGCCTTTGCAAGAATCCTACTGAACGTTGCCGGAGAGTCCTGACGTGCAGGACGTCCGAGCTTTTACATAACCCCATAGCTGCCTTAACCGCAAGTCCTTGACTGCGGTAGAGCAAAAGAGATCTTTCCTTGAGCTTTCCATAACTCCATCCAATCCTGGACTTTACGAAAAGCAATATTACTGACAAAGACCTCTATAATTCACGAAACCCGTGGTCTTGCTGGGTTTTCGAAAACGAAGTTGCCTTTTCACTTAAGCTTTCCTCCGAAGCACTGCTTACTTCACATTCTTCGCAGGCGATGTAGAAGGGATCACCGAAGTTAGGTAAAAAATCTTTAGGCCCAAAATCAGCGTTGAAGACTTCAACAGAAACGTTCAGCCAGGCGACACACCTGGCGTGCGCGCTCGGCGTCCACTGACTAGCACGAGCACGCTCGGCGTCCATTGGCGAGCACTCTCGGCGCGCCCCGTCAAGGCCCCCGATCGGCGTCCACTGGCGAGCAGCGAGCACTCTCGGCGCGCCGCTCGCGCTCGGTATCCACTGGCGTGCGCTCGGCCTCGGCGTCTACTGGTGCGCGCTTGGCGTGCACCCGCGCGGCGAGCGCCTGGCGTCCATCGAACGTCCCGTCCAAGCGAGCGTCAAAAAAAAAGCGTGCAGAAAAGCGTCACGCTCCTGACAGGCGTCAATGCAAGCGAAACTGCCTTCAGGGAAAGAGCATTAGACATCTCGGAGAGAAAACCGACTGCACGAAGCAGTCTCAGGTGAAGGGTTGATCGTGTGAGAATACGCGGGGCGAGGGAACGCCTTCTTATTCTCACAGCAACAAAGCTAGGACGTCCGCGCTCAAAAGCGTCCTGCTAATCTGACTAGCTTTTCCCTTTTTCTCGGTGGAAAGACGTACACGAGTTCAGGCGACGTTCGCCTTCTTACTTCTCACTGCAACGCATGACGAGAGAGAGAGAGAGGACGTGAAACGTCCTCTTCTATAAAGCTTCTATTTAGATGGGCGCGAGTCCTTCCGAAAGCTCCAAACCCTGCGCAGGGAGGACGCTTCGGAGGACGAGAAGCAATCCTTCAGGATTCGTGCACGCACTTTGGCAGCCTGGGAGTAACTTCAGGTCTGCCGAAGGCACGTCAGATCGGTGGAGTTCCTCGTAACCCTCCTTCTTGGCTTTCGACATGCTCTCTCCCTGTTCCTGGGAGTTCAAGCAGAGGTCCCGGCCTAGAGGCGAAATAAGGCCGATCTGACGCACCCTCCACTACACAAGGGGCACTGTCACTGCACTTAGCCACTTCACTTTTTGCTCTCCAAAGCCAGCACTTTCGATTCTAAGTTACGAATCTGATAGAGTATCAGAGAAAGGTCAATACCCTCTACAGAAACTGTTTAGGGCCCGAGGCAACATTACAGGGTTAGGAGTAACAACTACAGAAGTAGCACTTTCACCACAATGATAGGAGAAGCGAGCACCTTAGATTCCAAGATACAGATGGAATCTATACGTAAAGGGCATTATCACGAGACATATTTATAGCCCTAGGCCATACTACAGGGTTAGGCAAAATAGTCTACAGGTAGGTTAGCCTACCCTGACTTTGTTTACTGATTATTGCGTACATATGAATCATAACGTCTTCCTTATGGAATTAGACAAAGTCTCACACTCCTTACATGACAAATCTCAACAAAGAAGCAAGACATAGCCCTCGTGCATATCGAGTGCGGAACTACCGAAGCTTTCGGTAGCCACACCCTATCTTAGCAGACAACACCCTCTGAAACTAGCCTAACTAGATTCAGATATACAAAAATGAATCATATTCAAAACAATTTAAGATAGCGTTATGCCTAGCCACAAATCCAAGTCAATAAATCAAAAGACAATTAGGATATTTAGCGGCCATGAAGTTTCCAAAATCCTAAGACGGAGGTACTGAAACAGGTGTTTCAGCCCCGGCGACAGAAAAAATTATGCATAGAAATGGGAATGGGACTGGTTCTGATACCCCGCCTCCCAGCGGCGGGATGGTACTAACCACCTGGCCGACCACTGTGTGTGCCGGAAATTTTTTTGAATTTCTGTGGAACTTCATTGCAAAATACAGCTATATATATATCTGCCAGGTAAGTTTCATGAACAAACTTTATTTTGTATCATGACAATATTCATTTTTATACATTTCAACTTCCCTGGCAGATATATACTTAGCTGATTGGCACCTTTTGGGCGGAGGGTAAGAGACAGCTAATTACTGATAGACAGGGAACAACATACGTTGTAGGTAACAAAAAATATAAGAAACCTTGAGGTTCCTACCTTTGTTCTTTTCGGCGAAAGACTTCCATGGCACTGCCTAGGAGCTTACATCGCCTCAAGGCCTCAGCGAGGTAGTGACTCATGCTAAGAAAAATTCTTGATGGTCTGTCGATGGGGGTCTTATCCACATTTACTGTACAGAACCCAAAGGATCTTTGGTCAATGGGGTCCTATCCACTTACACTGACCAAAACACCTTCTCGCCATATGGGCATCATTAAGTGAGGCATAACCACCGATCCCTGAGTCCTAATACCTTGGGGGTTAGTTACTACCGATTTGAAAGGAGTTATATCCCCCCAACATCCTTTCAAACGAGCCAGGAAAAAATAAAAAACTCAAAACCCAAAACCAATTCTTTTTTAGTTAAAAACAATATTATTTAAGGAATCCAGTACCAGCTTCCCTGTCCCCAGCACAGTATCCCTGCTAATTACATAAGGTCCAAGAGAAAAACATTATTTTCATAAAGTCACTCTGACGTCTTTTAAGTAGTGGGAGGCAAAATACCGAGTTGCAACTCTCAATATGTTGCTGCTAATATGTCTTTCATTGACATATTTCTATTAAAGACTAGGGAAGTTGCAATTGCACGGACTTCGTGTGCTCTAACCCTAAGCAGCTTAAATGTTTCCTCTTGGCATTTCATGTGAGCCTCCGTTATCACATTTCTTACGAAGAATGCTAATGCGTTCTTCGACATTTGCCTCTTCGGGTTCCTTACCGCGCACCATAGGCTCTGATTACAACCTTGAAGTTGACTCTTTCTCTTCAGATAAAACTTCAGTGCTCTGACCGGACAGAGACCGACCGTTCTGTTTCTCTACCCACAAGGGGAGAGAGGCCCTTGATTTCAAACTTCTGGGCCAACGGCTTAGAAGGATTCTCATTCTTGGCCAAAAACAAAGGTTGGAAAGAGACAACAGCAGAATCTCCTCTAAAACCTACCCGAGAGTCTAATGCATGTATCTCACTGACCCTCTTGGCCGTCGCGAGGGTCAAGAGAAAAATGCACTTCCTCGAGAGGTCCCTAAAGGATGCCTTATCAGGTGTTTTTCGAAAGTATTCGAAGAGAGAAAACTGAGGACACATCTAGGTTCCAACTGGAGTAATAAAGGATTTAGACTTTTGTAGTACCAAAGGATCTTATCAAATCCATGAGATCCCCTTATTTGTCTTCTATGTTAAAGGCCCTGTTTCTAAATACAGCCGAGAGCATACTTCTATAACCTTTTTATGGGAGAAACAGCTCTCCTTTTAAACGTGATTCCTCTCTAAGGAGATAAGGAAATCAGCAATTTCGGTCACAGAGGTATCGGAAAAGGGAGGACAGCTTCTTCGACCTACACCATCTACGGAAGACTTCCCACTTCGATTGATAGACCCGCAGAGTAGAGGACCTGCGGGCTCTGGCAATTGCGCTCGCAGCTTTTCGCGAAAAGCCTCTCGCTCTGACAAGTCTTTCGATAGTCGAAAGGCAGTCAGGGAGAGAGCGTGGATGTTTCGTGATATCTCTCGAAGTGGGGTTTGTTTGAGCAGATCTGTCCTCATGGGAAGAGATCTGGGGAAGTCCACCGTCCATTCCAGTACCTCTGGAACCAATCTCGAGCGGGCCAAATATGGGGCGATTAGAGGTCCAAGTTTCGTCGCTTTCCGAGGAACGGAACTTTCTTAACACTTCCCCCAGAATCTTGAACGGGGAAAAAGGGAAAACGCTAGGCATCTATGCCCGACCGAGTCCATGAGAAAAGCATCTATCGCTATTGCTCTTTGGATCTTCTACAATGGAGCAAAAGTTTTCTATCCTTCTGGAGAAACGTGGCGAACAGGTCTATCTGAGGCTTCCCCCAGAGAGGGACCAGAGCTTTCGCAGACTTCGGAGTGTAGGGTCCACTCTGTTGGATAAGGACCTGGTTCTTCCTGCTGAGTCTGTCTGCTCTGACATTTTTTGTCCCTTGTACAAACCTCGTCAGCAATACAAGTGCCTCGTTCCTCTGCCCATATCCAAGAGGGTCTCTGCTATCTTGTATAGTGTAAGCGAGTGAGTCCCCCCCCTGTTTTCGGATGTAAGCCAGAGCCGTGGTATTGTCCGAATTTACCTGGACTACCACCGCCTCTGACCTCCGACTCGAGTATTTCAAGGCTAGATGAACTGCCATAAGTTCTTTTACATTTATATGCCAGGACACCTGTCTCGTGTCCAGGTTCCTGACACTTCCTTCTTTCCTAGAATTGCTCCCCATCCCGTTTCCGAGTGCCGTCGGAAAACAACACTAGGAGGGTTCCGAATCGCAAGGGATATGCCTTCGTTCTTCTGAAGCGGGGTTAACCACCACCTCAGGTCTAATTTTATTTCTTGAAGAATGGGAAACTGATCCGAAAGATCCCCTTTCTTTCTGTCCCACATTCTTTGCAGGTAAAATTGCAGAGGTCTCAGATTGAGCCTCCCTAGGGAAACGAACTGCTCCAGCGACGAAAGGGTGGGTGCCCAGAAGACTTAACCATTCCCTCGCTGAGCTTCGTTCTTTCCCTAAGAAGTTTGATATTTTCTCCAAGCCTCGAGCAATTCTGTCTTGCGATGGAAATGCTCGAAAACCCCGAGAATCCATCTGAATCCCCAGATAGACAATGTCTTGGCTGGGGACCATCTGAGACTTCTCGAGGTTCACGAGCAGTCCGAGTGAGCGAACGAGATTCAACGTCGTTTTTAAGTCCTCCAAACATTGTTGTTTTGACTTGGCCCTTATTAGCCAGTCGTCCAGATAGAGGGATATGTTCACCCCCTCCAGATGAAGCCACCGTGCTACATTCCTCATAAGGTTGGTGAACACTTGAGGAGCCGTAGCCAGGCCGAAGCACATGGCCCTGAATTGAAAGACCCTTCCCTGCATCATGAATCGTAGATATTTCCTCGATGACGGATGAAGAGGGACGTGAAAATATGCGTCTTGTAGATCCAAGGAGGCCATCCAATCTCCTGGACGCAGAGCCGCTAGCACCGATTTGAATGTTTCCATAGAGAACTTCTGTTTCTCTACGAATCGATTCAGTGCGCTCACATCCAGGACAGGTCTCCACCCTCCCGAGGCTTTCGGAACTAGGAACAGTCGATTGTAAAAGCCCTGAGTGTGTGGATCCGGTACTAATTCTATGGCCTCCTTGTCCAACATTTGTTCTACTAATTGCAGAAGGATCTTCCTCTTGACAGGGTCCGCCGTACTTCGCCGACAGTTCTCTCGGAATAGACGTCAAGGGAGGTCATGTCCCTGAAGGGATGAGATATCCTCTCCTCACAATTGAGAGGGACCAGTTGTCCGCCCCTCTCTCGACGTCCATTCTTCTGCAAAATTCAGTAGTCTGGCGCCTACTGGTGTTTTGGAGGACTTGAGGTTCATTTGCTTTTCTTGGTAGGTCTAAAGGCGAAGCCCTACCTCTTCTTTCTGCTCCTCTCTTCTTAAAGGAGGATCTCGAAGATGAACTCCCTCGAAAGGGCGGCTTCGGGACCCGTGTCTCCCCCTTCGTGGCAGGAACAGCTGTCTTCGGCCTTTTGGTTGATTGAACCAGAAGGTCCTGTGTCGCCTTCTCGGTAAGTGAGTGAGAAATATCTTTCACTAACTGAGAAGGGAAAAGCTGGTTAGACAGAGGAGCGTACAGAAGGGACGACCTCTGTGCCGGAGAGACAGCTTTCGTAAGAAAAGAACTGAATACAGTTCTCTTCTTAAGTATTCCCGCCCCGAAAAGGGAGGCCACTTCTCCCGATCCGTCTTGCACTGCTTTATCCATACAAGTCAAAATACTATTAAGGATATCGGGGCTCAGTTGTTCATTGTCTTGTGTCCTCTTGGCCATCACCCCAAGGGACCAGTCCAGAAAGTTGAAAACTTCCAAGACATGGAACAATCCCTTGAGGAGATGGTCCATTTCAGACATTCCCCAAGTTGTCTTGGCTGAAGAAAGAGAGCGTCTCCTTGACGCGTCCACCAGCGTTGAGAAATCTGCCTCTGCAGTCGCTGGGAGGGCGAGTCCCATTGCTTCGCCTGTCTCATACCAGATACCCCTCCTCCCAGAAAGTCTGGAGGGAGGGCAGGTAAAGACAGTCTTTCCCGCCTCCTTCTTGGAGTTAAGTCCAATTTCCAAAAGACTGCAAAGCCTTCTTCATGGAAATTGTCGGCCGGCCGCATCTTCAAGAAGGAGGACGACTTTGCGGTTTTCGCGCTCGTGAACAGCGACCGAGGAGAATGGAGGACGGCAGGACTCAATGAATCTCCAAATTCTTGGAGTAAAAGCGCAGCCCAACGCTTTGTAGTCTGATAGTCCCCGCCGCTTTTTGATCTTCGGTGTCAGAGACATCTTCTAATGCAAGTTCCACCGGAGAATCATTATTAGACGAGGGAGAACGTCTCTTCTCGCAAGGTTGAGGACTCTTCGCAGGATCAACTGCTTCTCGACAAGGTCGACGGCCGCCTGTGCGACATCTTGTGTCCCTGTCGGAGAATGCCGATCCTGAGAAAAAAACCCGATAATCATCTAAGCCCTCCTGACAAGAATGACGGCCGCCTGTGCGACATTTTGCATTCTTCTCAGGAGCAGCTGTGCTTGCTGATTTTATTTTTCACCAGAAACGGACATATCGTGAACAGGACGACGGCCGCCTGTGCCCAAAGAAATCCCGTTCCTGGTCCAAAACCAAAATCATAAAAGACGCTTCCTGGTTGATTTCTCCGTATTGTTTCTTTTTGAGAAAATCTTCAATGCGCTTGGACGTATCTGTCCGTCTCGGACTGTGTCGTCTGTCCCGAGCTGTCCACATATGGAACTTGGCGCTTGGCTGGTGTCATTCCAGTACGACACTTCTGCCTGTCCGTCTTGTCCGCTTCTGGCTCCTGGCGCCCGGACGGAGTTGCCTGCGCACGACGTTTTTTTCCTATCCAGGCTGTCCGCCTTGCACGGCTGTCCCGCGGTAGGCAGGCATTCGCTTGAACATAGTTGTCCGCATAGGACATATCTGCCTGTCCCGGGCTGTCCGCTTCTGGCGAATGGTGTCGCTGGTTTGGCGCCGTCCGCGTAGGACACTTTTTCGTCCGTCCGAGTAGTCATTCTGGCGCCGAGCGCCTGGATGTTCTGTCCGACTCGGACACTCTTCGTCATTGTCCGTATGTTGCGTCTCAATTCTATGAGTTTTCATCCTTCTTTCTTTATTCCTCTCTGTACTCGTACGAGGAGTAGAGGAGATAAGTCTGGAGTCCGGAACGCCCTTCGGACGAGATCTCTTAACCGGAAGAAAATCGTCCTTTTTCCTCGGGAGGTCTTTTCTCAATACTCCTACTAATGAGGAAATCTGCTCCTGCATTTTACGTAGGATTCCGTCCGCGCTGTTTCATTCCTTCTCTTTGTCATGAATAGGAGAATGCGCTCTGGAAGGTGTAGGAGATCGAGATATTGTCCTTTTGGCTCTTTTCCTCTCGTAGGGAGAATCGTCCGGAAAACGTTCCGGCTCGAGTCCAACGTCGGAGCTTTCCAACTCCTCTTGATCGGACGCGACATTCGTCGGAAGTCCATCCACTTCTTCGAGGAGACGAATCGGATGACGAAAAGCACTCTTTCAGGATGCCTTTCCAATGGCGATCCTTGGCAGTCTGGGACGCTACAGATTCTGCCGAGGGGACGCCTGACCGGTGGGGATTCTCCGTAACCTCCGTACGACTGTCGACATTTCCTTCTCCTCTGGGCCTGGAGCTTGGAAGAGGTCTAGGTCTGGGAGCGAGACAGAGCCGAATCAGACGCACCCTCCACTACACTGGGGACACTTTAGTCACTTTCCACATTCTTACCTTTAAGAGCTTGCATTTCAAGCTCCATCCTTCTTAATGTGTCTTCAGATTTGCAATCTCCGTAGCAGAACTTGCAACATCTGCTACGGGAGAGGTTGATACTGCATGTGAGGAAGCAATTACTTGGGGGTTAGTTATACTAACTGGCTCGTTAGAGCGTGATCTACTCATACTTCTAGAGACAGCCTTTCTAACCCTATCTCTCTCTAGTTTCCTTAAGTAGGAATCTAGTTTCTTCCATCCTTCCTCATCCATATTCACACATTCATCACACGTGTTATTTCTCGTGCATTCATATCCCCTACACTTCTTGCATACCTTGTGAGGATCTAATGACACTTTCGGTAGCCTCACCAAACAACCCTCATTCATACATCTTCTAACTTCGCAGCTAGAATCAGACATTTTGAGCAAAATCCAAAGCCAAAATCCAAAAAACGTTCCACAAAAGCGTATGCCAAACCACAGATCCAAATACGTCACCAAAAAGACAGTCCAGAAGATCAACGGCGATGAAAAAACGAAATCCAAGTCAGGAGGTAACAACAACGATGTTATGGCTACCCTCGACAGAGCAAATCTGTTTTAGAAAATGGGATGGTTCCTCGTTCTGCCACCCAGCAGCAGTGGCGGTAGATCACCTGACCTACCTGTAGCGTGTGCCGCGAAATTCGAATTTCTGTCGGGGACGACGGAGTCTATAGCTAAGTATATATCTGCCAGGGAAGTTGAATGTATAAAAATTCTTGTTCAGTAGGTAAAGCTGCATAGAAAAACCGCAACTACCATAGTATAGGCCGCCGTGCAATAGTACCCTAGATCTACCTTTACCTGGAATAGTAGATATAACCTAACCTGACTTAGGATACCTCTACCTAAACTGACCTTGGATGCCATGGCCTAACCTGGCCAGGAGGGTTCGCCCCCTTTTGGACTCCTCCGAGTTATTTGAGGTCCCAAAATCTGCATTCTTCCTGAAAAGCTTAGTACCTACCTACCTAGCCTATGTTGCTAATTTATAAGGGTATTTTAGGAGCTATAACTGCTTACCCCAGTTACATAAACTAACCTGGGGGGTATTTCTATATAATAACTCCGCACGGACTGCAAGGGACGTAACCGCCAATACGACATCCGCTAGGGATTGGGGCGTCCAATGTATTTTGCCGTGTTGGTAGATCTAGGGTACTTATCCGCGGCGGCCTAGACTATGGCAGTTACGGTTTTTCTATGCAGTTTTACCTACTGAACAAGAATTTTAAGTAAGTAATATTTATTTAGAAGACTAATTAACACCGCAGGGGTCAGTACTAAACACGGTAAAATACACTGGACGCCCCCATCTCTAGTGGATGTCGTATCCGCGGTTACGTTCCTTGCAGTCCGTGCGCACTGCTTCTGTAGAAATACCAAGTTGAGTATATTTTTACGGTTAATCAGGCTCCTGCAGCGTAGGTTCAGCATTTCAGAGGGAATAGGCCTTACCAGACTTAGGTAGCTACTCTACCTAGACTAACCTTCCATGGAGTGTCCTAAACTGAGTAGTAGAGCTAGACCTAGGGTACTCATCCGCGGCGGCCTTGACTATGGCAGTTGCGGTTTATTTATGCAGTTTTACCTACTGAACAAGAATTTTAAGTAGTACTAGGTATAGCTAGGTAGGTATGCCTAGGCTACCAACTTCGGTAGGCCTACGCCTACCTTGGCCTTGGGTTAGCTAAAGCAAATTTGGCAGCCCTGAGAAGGCCTGGGTAGCTAGTAGTAGTACTAGGTAACAAGTTATGACAACAGCTACTCTCACGATAAACGAAGACCATAATTACCTGCATGACTTGCAACAAGCCCACTTTAGCCTATTTGTCACCCTAATGTCGGACTTAAACGTAGCAGCCTGGCCACCACAAACGAGCCATTGTAGGCCTATAAGCGGCTCGTCCGGCACAGTCGAAGCTTCCCCTAAAACATAGCAGGTCCATAACTTCCTCCAGGAACAAATACCTTTAAATTATCAAACGAGAGAGTAATGTGTATTCCGTGAACTTACTCGAGGTTGGGGGGATTCGTCTGCCATTATGTCAACAACTGCCAGAGACCAAAGAAAGAAGCAGGAGATTCTGTGTATCCGCCTCAGTTACTTATAACTGCTGAACTTGGTCAGCTGATCGCGTCCACATCCCGGCCAACGGCGGCGACCTCACCTCCTCAGGTTGGGTACGTACGAAAACAACCGTGACTCATTCAGTTTTACACTATATATATATATATATATATATATATATATATATATATATATATATATATATATATATATAGAGAGAGAGAGAGAGAGAGAGAGAGAGAGAGAGAGAGAGAGAGAAGAGAGAGAGAGAGAGAGAAGAGAGAGAGAGAGAGATTTTTTTTTTTTTAATCCATTTATTGCGCCCATTGGCGTCAGACATTTGAGTAAATGGTAATACAGTAATATTGTTTACATCTACATTGTAATCAAGTTATGCCCAAAGAAAAAAAATAATAAAAAAATAAAGTATATACAGACATTTAAGTACTTATCAAAACAGTATTGTTTACATCTACAGCACATAATGAAGGTTACACAAAGAATACAAAATAAAGTATAGGCAGAATTTATTTAGTACATATTAAAAATATATTGCTCATTTCTATGTATTAAAGGTTATACAAATGAATTCATATGGAATACAAATTAAATTTAGAGAGAGAGAGAGAGAGAAGAGAGAGAGAGAGAGAATATGACACATGTAATTTCGTTATTTGTATGTAAGGACAACGCGACTTGATGATTGGATACAATGAAAAGAGGGAAAAAGCGTAATAGTTTCCTTGGAAGTGGATTAACTATCATATACACTAGTTTTGACTGATATGTACTATATATATATATATATATATATATATATATATATATATATATATATATATATAGTATATATATATATATATATATATATATATATATATGTGTGTGTGTGTGTGTGTGTGTGTGTGTGTGTGTGTGTGTGTGTGTGGATAGTATAGACAAATAACGGAATTAAAACTGTGCATGATAGTTTCATCTCTTCAAATATCAGCTTCAGGGAAAACTCTGGTTGATGCGACATACTATATTAATAACATATAAAAATTAACTACAGCACATATAGCTTATACCAATTATGTGAGGAAAACGGAAGTAATACTTAAAAGAAAAAACTTCACTGTTACAATCATTGTTTTCTGTAATAATTTTTATCATCTCCATATCGAAGTCATTTTACATTTTTTAATTCATGTTGCAAGCCTGTCTGTCAAGACGAAGCATGATAAGAATGACACAGCAACGTGGTCGATGCATTTTTAAGCATATGACGTTGGCAACAATAAACTTATGCTTAAAGCTTTGAGATTGCTGATATGTACCACCAATCATAATCACAACTGATACGCGTTGTCTGGTTTTTTTTCATCTGCAAGCATATTGCTGCGTTCGTATATGAAACTCAAGAAATGCACGAATTATGATTAATATAGTACATGTATTAATGGAAGTTATATATATATATATATATATATTATATATATGTGTGTGTGTGTGTGTGTGTGTGTGTGTGTGTGTGCGCACGTGTGTGTGTGTGTGTGTGTGTGTGTGTGACTTAATTATTTAGGACTATGAGTTGAATATAGAATTTAGGCCAAAGGCCAAGCACTGGGACCTATGAGGTCATTCAACGCTGAAATGGAATTTGACAGTAAAATGTTTGAGAGGTGTAACAGGAGGAAAACCTTGCAGTTGCACTATGAATCAAGTATTAGGAGAAGGAAAGAGAGAAAGGAGGCAGTACAGTAAAAGATTTAGGATTTTGAATATAAGGATCATGGAATGATGGACATTATGTTAATCAGCTCTCAAAGTACTCGACGTTTCTAAAACTAATTATAACAAGTTTTAACTTTGGTAGGTAGATGGTAAACAATAGATTTTAAGCCTGATAACCTCTTACACGCCATGCACTCAATATCACTCACACAGTCTTCTGGAATTGCTAGTATTTCTATGGAAAGTAGAGATTTTTTCTTTAATTCTGAACGTCTTGTTAAAAAAACTGATTAACAATAAACTTCTAACTTGGTTGCTTAAAAACTTATAAAAAAAATTTTTATTTAGGTAATCTCGTGCCATCCATAAAATACTTTCAATAATGTTATTGTTTGTATGGTTTGCAAATACTGGATCTAAAATTATCCTGTATATTCCTGTCTCTCTTTTGTATATTGTTGATATATTTAACTTTCAAACCTATATTATACAATTATGAAGGCACTACATATTGGTCTGAATAATTCCGTACTTGGCTGTTATTTGTGTACGACAAATCGGGGCAGGATGGAGGGAGGGGGAGAAAGTGGGGGAGAGGGGGAAACTAGCCCTAATCAGTGCCGTTCTCAAGCCCGGATGAATAGGGAGGGTTGGAGCCTTCTTTAAAATTGGTGCCAAGACCGATTATGGAATGAGCACCACAAGATATAAACAGCTGGACGAGTGTCAGTAAAAAACAACGGAGATGTATCGAGTCCTTATAATAAACTGTCTTAACACCCCCTCCTCCCTTTTCTTAAGACCGACTTTGTATTTACTTCAGTTTCATTCCTGAAACAGCTCAGTTGAAACGGGGAACGCTGGTTACATTATGGCTATATTTTTCTTACTATGTTAGCTGGGTAATAACAAATTGTATGTGAGTTTTTAGAAGAATATCAGTCGTCTTCCCTACTATTTTTAGTTATCTGGGGCACCTGGACTAGATTCTCGAAGGGTAATTCATGAGATTACAATTAAGATATTTAGCACATGTCCTATCAATGGACATGTTTCTAACAAAAGCAATTCGTTTTGTTTCATCAATATTGATATCAGTGAAACTTACTCCATTGCTATCGTATTTTTTCTGTATTTTTTTCCAGCTTACAGTCTTCCTCCACGAACCTTCCCCCTTCACCCTACCAACACCACACCTCCCCCTTCCCCTTTCTCCGCTACGCCAGTGAGCGACATGGTAATCACACCACATATATGAGGACCTTGGACTGCCCATAATGCCTGACTGTACTCATGCAAGGTGACCACTGCCACAAGAATTTGGGATGAGAGAGACACTGCCCACCCTGCATGAGCACGGCCATTCATCCTAGCCGATCTAGGATTCCACATCTCTATGCTTGTCATGCCCGATCGCATCCGTGAAACAGGAAGCCTACCGCCAACCGTCCTGTGTGGAGAGACAATTTCGGTCCTCAACAGTCCACCCTGCACGAGCACTGCTAGTCATGCAAGCAGTAGAGATGCAGCAATCCCAAATCAGCCAGAGAAGCTACTCCAGTGAGCGACATGGTAATCACACCACATATATGAGGACCTTGGACTGCCCATAATGCCTGACTGCACTCATGCAAGGTGACCACTGCCACAAGGACTTGGGATGAGATGCTGCCTACCCTGCATGAGGACGGCCATTCATCCTAGCCGACATAAGATTCCACATCTCTATCCTCATCATGCCCGACCGCATCCGTGCAACAGGGAGCCTACCACCAACCGTCCTGTGTGGACAGACAAAGTCTGTCCTCAACAGTCCAGCTGCCGGATCATGGCCAGTCATGCAAGCAGCAGAGACACAGCAAGCCCAAATCCTCCAATGCAGCTACTCCAGTGAGCGACATGTTAATCACACCACATATATGAGGACCTTGGACTGCCCATAATGCCTGACTGCACTCGTGGAAGATGACCACTGCCACAAACATTTGGGATGAGACACTGCCCACTTTGTATGAGCACGGCCATTCATCCTAGACAACATAGGGTTCCACATCTCTATGCTCATCATGCCCAACAGCATCCGTGTAACAGGGAGCCTACCGCCAACCGTCCTGTGTGGACAGACAATGTCTGTCCTCAACAGTCGACCCTGCCGGAGCATGGCCAGTCATGCAAGCAGTAGAGACGCAGCAATCCCAAATCAGCCAGAGCAGATAAGCCACTGAGCGACATGGTAATCATACCAAATATATGAGGATCTTGGACTGCCCATAATGCCTGACTGCACTCATGCAAGGTGACCACTGCCACAAGAATTTGGGATGAGAGAGACACTGCCCACCCTGCATGAGCACGGCCATTCATCCTTGCCGACATAGGATGCCACATCTCTATTCTCGTCATTCCTGACTGCATCCGTGCAACAGGGAGCTTACTGCCAACCATCCTATGTGGACAGACAATGTCTGCCCTCAACAGTCCACCCTGCCAAGCATGGCCAGTCATGCAAGCAGTAGAGATGCAGCCATCCTAAATCAGCCAGAGCAGCTACGCCAGCGAGCGACATGGTAATCACAGAACATATACGAGGACCTTGGACTGCCTATAATGCCTGACTACACATGTGCAAGGTGACCACTGTCACAAGTATTTGGGATGAGACACTGCCCACCCAGCATGAGCACGGCCATTCATCCTAGCCGACATAGAATTCCACATCTTTATGCTTGTTATGCCCGAACGCATCCGTGCAACAGGACCCCTACCGCCAACCGTCCTGTGCGGACAGCCAATGTCTGTCCTCAACTGTCCACCCTGCCGGAGCATGGCCAGTCATGCAAGCAGTAGAGACGCAGCAATCCAAAATCAGCCAGAGCAGCTATGCCAGTGAGCGACATGGTAATCACAGCACATCCTTGGACTACCCGTAATACCTAACTGCACTCATGCAAGATGACCACTGCCACAAGCATTTGGGATGAGACACTGCCCACCCTGCATGAACACGGTCATCCATCCTAGACGACATAGGATTCCACATCTCTATGCTCCTCATGCCCGACCGCATCCGTGCAACAGGGAGCCTACCGCCAACCGTCTTGTGTGGACAGACAATGTCTGTCCTCAACAGTCGACCCTGCCGGAGCATGGCCAGTCATGCAAGCAGTAGAGACGCAGCAGTCCAAAATCAGGCAGAGCAGCTACACCAGTGAGCGACATGGTAATCACAGTACATATACGAGGACCTTGGTCTGCCTATAATGCCTGACTAAACTCATGCAAGGTGACCACTGCCACAAGCATTGGAGATGAGACACTGCTCACCCTGCATGAGCACGGCCATTCATCCTAGCCGACATAGGATTCCACATCTCTATGCTCATCATACCCGATCACTTCTGTTCAACAGGGAGCCTACCGCCATCATCCTGTGTGGACAGACAATGTCCGTCCTCAACAGTCCACCCTGCCGGATCATGGCCAGTCAGGCAAGCAGTAGAGATGCAGCAATCAGAAATCAGCCAGAGCAGCTATGCCAGTAAGCGACGTGGCATCTATACTAAATGTTCCAGGTACCTCGGCTCTAGACTCTGGTTTTGATGAGACTTGTCTTGGTCCCACTTATCGTTTGCTGTAATTTATCTTCTTTCGAATTGAAGCTCTTCTTTCCTCGCTTCCGTGCAACAGGGAGCCTACCGCCAACCATCCTGTGTGGACAGACAATGTCTTTCCTCAACAGTCGACCCTGCCGGAGCATGGCAGTTCATGCAAGCAGTAGAGACGCAGCAATCCTGAATCAGGCAGAGCAGCTACACCAGTGAGCGACATGAGAATCACAGTACATATACGAGGACCTTGGTCTGCCCATAATGCCTGACTGCACTCATGCAAGGTGACCACTGCCACAAGCATTGGGGATGAGACACTGCCCACCCTGCATGAGCACGGCCATTCATCCTAGCCGACATAGGATTCCACATCTCTATCCTCATCATGCTCGACAGTATCCGTGCAACAGGGAGCCTACCGCCAACCGTCCACCCTGCCGGAGAATGGCCAGTCATGCAAGCAGCAGAGATGCAGCAAGCCCAAATCCTCCAATGCAGCTACTCCAGTGAGCGACATGTTAATCACGCCACATATATGAGGACCTTGGACTGCCCATAATGCCTGACTGCACTCGTGGAAGGTGACCACTGCCAGAAATATTTGGGATGAGACATTGCCCACCCTGTATGAGCATGGCCATTCATCCTAGACGACATAGAATTCCACATCTCTATGCTCGTCATGCCCGACAGCATCCGTGCAACAGGGAGCCTACCGCCAACCGTCCTGTGTGGACAGACAATGTCTGTCCTCAACAGTCAACACTGCCGGAGCATGGCCAGTCATGCAAGCAGTAGAGACGCAGCAATCCCAAATCAGCCAGAGCAGCTACGCCAGGGAGTGACATGGTAATCACAGCACTTATATGAGGACCTTGGACTGCCCATAATGCCTGACTGCACTCATGCAAGGTGACCACTGTCACAAGTATTTGGGATGAGACACTGCCCACCCAGCATGAGCACAGCAATTCATCCTAGCCAACATAGGATTCCACATCTTTATGCTCGTCATGCCTGACCGCATCCGTGCAACAGGACACCTCCTGCCAACCGTCCTGTGTGGACAGACAATGTCTGTCCTGAACTGTCCACCCTGCCGGAGCATGGCCAGTCATGCAAGCAGTAGAGACGCAGCAATCCCAAACAGCCAGAGTAGCTATGCCAGTGAGCGACATGGTAATCACAGCACATATACTAGGACCTTGGACTACCCATAATGCCTAACTGCACTCATGCAAGGTGACCACTGCCACAAGCATTTGGGATGAGACACTCACCACCCTGCATGAACACAGCCATTCATCCTAGCCGACATAGGATTCCACATCTCTATGCTCGTCATGCCCGACCGCATCCGTGCAACAGGGAGCCTACCGCCAACCGTCCTGTGTGGACAGACAATGTCTGTCCTCAACAGTCGACCCTGCCAAGCATGGCCAGTCATGCAAGCAGTTGAGACGCATCAATCCCAAGTCAGCCAGAGCAGCTAATCCAGTGAGCGACATGGTAATCACACCACATATACGAGGACCTTGGACTGCCCATAATGCCTGACTGCACTCATGCAAGGAGACCACTGCCACAAGCATTTGGGATGAGACACTGCCACCCAGCATGAGCATGGCCATTCATCCTAGCCGACATAAGATTCCACATCTCTATGCTCGTCATGCCCGATCGCTTCCGTTCAACAGGGAGCCTACCGCCAACCGTCCTGTGTGGACAGACAATGTCTGTCCTCAACAGTCCACCCTGCCGGATCATGGCCAGTCATGCAAGCAGTAGAGATGCAGCAATCCCAAATCAGCCAGAGCAGCTATGCCAGTAAGCGACGTGGCATCCATACTATATGTTCCAGGTCCCTCGGCTCTAGACTATGGTTTTGATGAGACTTGTCTTGGTCCAACTTATCCTTTGCTGCAATTTATCTTCATTGGAATTGAAGCTCTTCTTTCCTCGCTTCCGTTCAACAGGGAGCCTACCGCCAACCGTCCTGTGTGGACAGACAATGTCCGTCCTCAAAAGTCCACCCTGCCGGATCATGGCCAGTCATGCAAGAAGTAGAGATGCAGCAATCCCAAATCAGCCAGAGCAGCTACGCCAGTGAGCTACATGGGAATCACAGCACATATACGAGGACCTTGGTCTGCTCATAATGCCTGACTGTGTTATGACCACTTATGTTGTGGTTACTTACTTTTGTGGTTAGTCTTTATTTTTATTTCTCTTCGTTATGTTACGTGGCGTACTTACGAGTTCTTATTCTTCTTCTTCTTGGTTCACTTCTTGTTACGGGTAATGTTTGAAAGGTTATCTGTTATATGGGCTAACCTTCATTTATCACTTGTTACGGTTGAGTTTCTTTTCTCATAGGAGCAGGTAATATATTTATTTAGTTTTTGCTATGTCTCTCAGGAGTTTGATTCGTTGGTTTTAAATGGAAAACGACCCGGGATTCTGGGCAAGTTAAACACCACTTGTACAAAATTTATTATAATTAAATAAGCACAGTTACACACTTTACACTACACTTGGAACAGAGGGAGAAGGAACGCAGCCTTCCCGTATGAAGTCTGGTTCTGAACTTAACTTGTCTGGCACTTCAAATGAAGTTTCGACCTAACTACTTCTTCTGGCTCCTCCCCGAATGTCCTTTAGGACACCTCCTACTTCTACATGAATGGCTTTCATTACTTCCAGTGCCACCTCTAGATTCATCTGATTGGTTTCGTCCTTCGACGGTAACCACCCACTGAAGGGGTCATAGTTCAGCTTTTCTGGTGAGGTTAGCACCTTACTGTTTTGACCAACGAGTGCCAATGTTTGGTCTTGGTTTACGAAACTGCTATTCGTGCAGACTTATGCTGTACACATCTACTCCTTTTTCTACCTTTACTTCTGGTAGATCCTTCATCACTCTACTTTCACTATATATTCTACCAGTGGTTTTCCTAACTAAGTTTTCCCTAGCTATTTCTAGACAGACTCTTATTGTTTCCTAACAACACTCGGCCACCTACTGGCAGTGACCTCAATGCCTAAAATTATAAAAATGATTATACATAATAAAATACAATGTTGAAATAAATAAAAAATGGTTATATATATATACAATAATGCTAGTATATTAGTTACTTGAAGGCAAATTTTTCAGTAAAGACTTAATGGTGTTGAGTTTGTTAACAACTAACACTCTGACAATACATATGAAAGCAACTATGGTGAGTGCTAACAAAACAACATTTATCATGGACATGATAGGGGAAATGTCAGTCTTGTACATATGGAAAAATTGATTAGCTGCTTCAAGTTTGTCAAATGACTCTAATTCAAGTTTGGATAGTTTGAAATCCTTGACATTATCAAAATTATTGATATGGCTAGATAAATTTAAGGTATAAGAAGCAAAAATGGTAGGCTTGTAGTACAAATAATTCAAAATAACTACTTCACAAGATGTCACAAAGGATTTTATGTTGTTAAATATTATCTGAGATTGATTATTCCTACAAGTGACCTTAGCTGTTACTTGATTCTGTGAAAACACTACCATTTCATCATACAAAATTTGAGCTTTGAAATCAGGACTGTAAGGGATATACTCACAGTTATTCTCACCATTCCTGTCATTAATCAAATCATCAATGCAATACAACTTGTTAAGTGGCTGATAAAAACCCTGTATATTACAAACAAATTCCCTAGTTTCCAGCATGATACAATCATCAAAATCTTTTTCACTTAACTTCACCAACAGAAGTGAATTTTGTTGCAATGCAAAATGTACTATGCCTTGGTTCAAAACAATTGACTTGTTGTTTACTAGCATTGGGAAAGGGTAAATGGAAATTAAGTTATTAACTTCATTATTGTTGAATGGGATCACCAACACAATGTGATCAGAAACCCTTTTTACACTAATCAAGCTATAGTAAGTAAGAACATCTTGCACCAGCGGTTTGAAGCGATGATCTAACATACATTTTTCAATTACAAGGTGCAACTCACTAGGACTGATGAGGTATGGTGATAAAATGTTTTTAGTGGCTAACATTACTGCATTTAGCAATTCGTTATGATTCAACAAAAAGGTTTCTGTTTCAAATAATAACTGAGTTACATACTGTGACTTGTTTAAGTCATTTATCTCTGTAGTAATATTCTGAGCCATTTTGTTTACAAAGTCCTTTAGTTTAACAATCAAATCCTGGTTTTTGTTAGTTGCATCAATGACCTTAGTCATGATGGTACCTCGTTCCGCGGCCCATAACTCTAATTTTTCTATTCTAGCCCTGTCTTTATCTACATCACCATCAGTAGCTACACCAAACAAAGTGTTTAAGGCTGTGCCTATAAACGGTAACAACGATCTTTTGTTAACCCTCTTGGGTAACACTTGACTAATATCTTCCCTAAGCTTTAAAAGAATAGAATTGTTCTGGTTATTAGACATGAGACTTTCAATGTTAGCCCTTAAACTATGAAGCTCTTGTTGCTGTTCTTCTATTGTTGTAATGTTGATGGTTACAAACGCTATGTCGTGTATCATCTTTACATGACCATGTTCTTTTAGGATTGCTCCCTTCTTGATTTGCAAGAGGGAGATGCTGATATCGCTCACCATGAGCCATAGTGTAATCCATTTCCTGCAAATATATTCTAAGCAGTAAACCTTATACAACAATGTTATTGACCTGTTGCACTTGGTCCTATCTTTTCCTTAAATTGTATCTCGGAGTCACTAATGCTGATGAAATATAGGAATCATTTACGTTACTGTTTTCCTTACTACTTGACTCCTTTAAATCTTTAAAATTCTTTAAATGTTCTTCTGACCAAATGTCGGAATATACTATTTTAATATGGTTCCAATGTGCAACAGTTTCACTTAAAGTTGATTCATGCATTAGCTTAAATTTATTTAACTTTAATCTTTCTATTACTCTATAAGGACCTTGAAATTTAGGACTTACTTTAACATTAGGTCCTTCAACTTTGTGATTAAGCACATATACTTGTTGACCTATTTTTAATTCTGGGACTGTTGATTGCTTATTGTAATACTTACTAGACTTTTGATGTAACTCCTTCAATCGAGCCCTTGTGCCTTTTACGGTCTCGAAAGTCCGTCTTGTTTTCCATGCAACGTAGTCTTCGTAATTATAAGTATGTCTTGGTGGGGACGCTTCGTCTAATAAAGTATTTGGCATTCTTTTCTGATAACCATATAACAGAAAGTGTGGGGTTTCCCCAACAGATTCATTTACAGTGTTATAAGTGAACTGTACGTCTTCAAGTATTAAGTCCCAATCTTCAGTCTGTGGAGGTTACTAAAGTTTTCAGTACGATCCTTTATCTTACGATTTTGTTCCTCTCTACTGCTCCATTCATTAAGCTTGGGTTTATAAGCTGTAACCTGACACTTTTGTTTAATTTCATAAAACCTCACATTTTCTTTGTTCGAAAAAATGTCACTAGTTAAACATTCCCTCCTGCATTATCATATAATAATTTGATTGGAGGGCATGAATGTCTAAGTTTATTATTTCTAGATTTTCAGAGTTTCTTGCTACAGTAGTTGCTTCTCTGTTTATCTGACTGGAATGAATCTCAACATATCTAGTCAAGTAATCTAATGGAAAACTAAAATATCTGACGATTACCTCTAGTTGTTTTTTGTTTGGAATGGACCTACAAAATCCATTGAAACTAAACTTGAAAAGAGTTTAACTTCCTGATGGATATTTCTCAATAGGGGCTTTTATATTTGAACGTTACCCATTGTGTAGCGTTTACAGATATGACAACTTTTCAACAAATCTTTTAGACTTCTTCATTGCAATTCGGCCAGCCAAAATAGTTTCTAGTGAACTGTTTCTAACATGTTTTGTTTCTTTATTCCAGGATTGTCCCTGAAAACAACTTTGTAGAGTGTGTTTTTTAGTTTTTTCTAATACTTCTTTGGTTTAGTGTTTGTTAGGTACATACAATCGTGAACAAGCATTCGGTCCATCTGATGTTTTATTATAGAATTCCATTAATTCAATCTGAAATTCAGACTGGGGGAATCATCCTCATTTTGCATTAATTTGCCCACTAGTTTTTTCTAATGTTATCATCCTTTTTGCTGTTCGCTCTGAACTCTTTACTAAATGCTAAGATCTATTGAATCTGACAACCTAAAACAAAGAAAGTATTAGTTGTGATTTGTTTTCTCGTTTTCCTTCTTTGGGAACCTTTGACAAACAGCATCTGCAATATGTGGTTGTATCTTCCTGGGATATATCTAAATTCTGGGGCAAATTCTAATACCACTTATGAACCATCTGGTTAAACTTCATATTTTTATTTGTGAATGCTCTTTTCTTCTTAAATGGTCACAAATAGATTTTGTGATCTTGTAATCACATTGACTTTATGGTCCTAATCAATATATGGCCTAAACTTACGTAATCCCCAATAAATAGGAGCTACGCACTCTCGTTCGGGTGTGCTATAACATTTCTTTCTCTGCATCATTTCCAACAACTCTACTTGACATCAATATACTGCCTCTCATTCTGGTTTTTCCTTATGTTGCAAGTTAAAAACTGGCACCTAACACCTTGTACTAGAAGCATCGGCCAGGGCTAAGTAAAATTCTTTCTGGGAAAGAAATCTGGTATATTACTAAAATTGGATTTCTTGTCATCATTTTCCTTGGAGTGTTTGGAAAGCTCTTTCATGTTCTGGAGCTTTCCATTCATTAAATTACATCCTTCTTTGTTAAATCTGTTAATGGGTTTGGGCTATAGGGTGGCAAATCCCCTTAATGAAAGGGCGGTAGTAGCCAACCATCCTAAGAACTTTCTTCTTAACGGCTTTCAAGTTACTGGGGGTCTGGATATGCTTAAACCATTTGACCTTTATTTTCCCTTTCCTGCATACGCTGTCTATTTTCCACTGAATGACATGGTCCTAAATATTCTCAATGATTTCATCCATGACTTTGACATTTCTTTAATCTTTATCTTTAATTCCTGCGCTCTTAAGTCTTTCTCAACCACTGTTTCTAATGTCTTAAAGTGACTATCCAAAGTTCCTTACTAAGAAATTGACCACCCGTAGAGAAAGATCATCTAAGTATACTGAATACATCCTCTATTTTGTTCCTCCTAAAGATTTTGGAGCATTAATCGAGTAAATTTGTTAGTGGGGCTGATGTAAGAGACCAAGTGGGCATGACTTCAAACTGTAAATGTTCCTTAATGAAGTATCTAAAGCTGGTTCAAGGGCTTGGCTTCGTTCGTCTGAAATGTACTTGCCGAATATCCACTTAAGCACGTCTGCAAGGTACGTAAAATATCTTTGCTCCCCACCTAATTGAGCTAACGATATCATTTATACTGGCATTGGCATCCTATCTGGAATGGTTGTGTGAATTTAATTTCCGATAATCTAATTACCATTTCTCCAATGCCCATCTTTCTTTGGAACTAAATAAGAGGATGTTGAAGTTATATGGGGATTTCGAAGGTACTATTTACACCATCTTGTTTTCATTTCTTTCAATTAAACTGATCCTAACGATCGGTCGTTGACTGAGTTGGTAATTTATTAGTTAGGGATATAAAATGGTTTTAGTTCCATTCTTGTATTAAAAAATTTCTTGTTTGGCAACGTCATCTTTTTGTTCTGCCTAAGTTATCTCCTTTCATAAAGGCAATGACATCTCTATACTTTTCCAATATTTTGTAATAGTTTTAACTCCTATTCTGAGGAAAAGTTCTGTATTATTTACTTCTTTATTTAGAATTGAACTCGGTTCTGTGTTAGAGAAGAATTTTTTTTTGTTTTTTTTCACCTTAGTGTTAGTAAAGGATTATTCACTACAACTTTTTCCTGTAACAAAATTTCTATACCGAGGATCTTTAGTATTTAGTCCTTTTGTCTGAAAATTCTGGACGTATTGTCTCCCAGTTATTACCCTTTCAACGTGAACTAGAGAATTGGTCCATCCTGAACAAAGTCAGGTAGTTTTCATTAGTTTAGCATTACGTCCTTTTTCATGCAAGTCTTCCGTCTGCTTTAGTAGCCCTAAGACAAACTTTGGTTATACATTGCGGGTGTACAAAACTACTTCTCTATTAACGTCAAATGTTGACCAGTAATGGGTCATCTGCAGTACTGATTAAACAATTTATTTCCTTCGTCATCCTCCGTATCTCTGGAGAAATAACAGACCATCTGTTTCATCCTGAATTTTCATCCAGGTAGTATTGTTTGAGTTTAATTTCACCCTTGATTTATTGTTCCTTATAACAGAACTTCATTGGATATAGTTTTTTCTTCTTTTATTTTCATCCAGTTATAAGATATGTGGCAATCAATTTCTGAATTCATCTTCATACATTTGTTCGCATGCATTAATATGTTCCCGCGTCAATAAATTGGTTTTTCAGCTGCGTAAAATTTGTTCAGAGTCAAAGCTCTGTTTCAATAATTCTGAGTAATCCAAGGTTTTGCATTGTTAATATTATTTCTTTGTGCACAATGCTATCATAGAAATCCTTCCCTGGCTAAGGACATTTCTTGTAAGTTTATTATTTCTATCACCTTATTATCCACTAATATTCGGTGCTAGCATTATTTATCTATCTTAGTTTTCTGGAACTGTTCCGCTTCTCTAGAAGATGTCGTCCTCAGATAAAATTGATCAGATTTATGCAAGACTTCTTTCCTTCTTCTAGCTGGAAAACAAACATTTTTCTCTATTTCTGGCGTGGTAAATTTATTTTTATTTTCTCCACAATCTAACATTATTCTACATCTTCCGCATAGCCTTTATATGAAAACATAGCGCTTGCCGTAGGATAAAAGAACCTTGCTTCTAACTACTGACAAACAAATACTTCCTTAAAAAGTTTTGGTGGGGGGGGGGCTAAAATCTCTATGTCCAGTGTGGACATTGCCTATGCGCCTTTTATTTTTTTTGTTTCCTGGTCTATTCCTTTTATAACATTCTACCTATGGACCTTGTAATTTCTATATCTGCAAAATCTAGCCCTAAATGTTTTTGTTAATGTTTGTTTTATCTATTAGTATTCACTGTACTGCCTTGTATCTAAAAGGATTGAGCATGGTTTATTATTAATTCTGGTTTGGATGATAGGTTAAATCTTCTTGCATATTTCTTTATCCCTTTACTGAAAATAACTATCCTCCTTTGTTTACTTCAAAAGGAAAGGAAACTTGAAAATTAATCTTCCTGACCTCTACCGTAACTATTTCAGTTCTCATTTTTTCTACTGGTAAGGAAGCTTTCATCCATGTATTACCCTCTTCTGTAATTGTCCACTGCGTCCTGATTTAAGTATTTTGGGGGTGTATTGACTTTGGGCATTATATGGTTTTAGTTATTGGTTTTATTTCTGAACCAACAATTTTTGTGTTAGGTGACCATTTGGCCTAGTTACAATGAGAACAATATCTTGGTCCGCCTACCAATTCGGTGAAGGTTTGGGTGTGGTTGTTATAACCACGTTTGCCTAGACAATTTTTGTTGCGCAATTTGTTCCTTGCTTGTTATTTTGTGTTCTATTATCTCCGGGTGCTCTGACCGTGATTTTGGCTGAATGAAGTTGGATTATTATTGCATTTTGGATTTGTCCCTTTCCTCTATTTACTGTTGAGGCCTATTTTTACTATTCTTGTTTGCTTGGAAAAAATTTCCCATTACTGTACTTTGGATTATTCTTTAGGATCTTGTTTTCCCTGTTGTCCTATGCTTAAATAATTTTCCCTAGATCTGTCGGTGGGACAACCATCTGTCCTTCCCTGGAAATTATTTCTATTCCTATTAGGGTTTTCCATTATTTTAACCAAACCTGTAAAATTCTTTTGCCAGAATTTAGTCCCCTTTTTACACATTTCCCTCTTCCTAATCAATTATAGCTTGCTAGACTATCCTGCTTCGGATCATTATCCTGTTTCTTAAAGACGTCTCGTTTTTCTTCTTCCCCACGATAGCGTCCCATATACTATACCATGAAACTATGTAATTCAAAATCTCTTTGCTATCCTAACTAAATCCTTTTTGTCACTACTAAATTGCGTCAGGATCGCCAATAACTACGCCGGCTCCGTTTCAAATCTGTGGATTGAAGTTTACGGATTTGCGTTTTCGACGTCCGTATGTTTAAGTTTGCGATACTTTTCCCCTCATCGTATTTCCTGATGAAGGAAACGGGAGAGGTTTGTACCATTTATCCTTTTGATAGATGGGCTCCCGGCCACAATTTCCTGATACCACCCTTCTTTTAAATTCAGCGCAAGGTCGGAATCCTCCCTGAAACTTAGGGGACGTGAGAGTGCATCCCCTTTTTATTTCGGAACTAACATAAACAGTAACGCTTCATTCCTATTTTCTTGCGGTTTTCATTCGGTAAGTTCCTACTATCTGAAATTCGACTTTCAGTCTTCTGTTATCCACTGTAGAATACTGTATGTGCTTCTAACTTTAATTTTTGTCAGGATGACCCCTTTCTTCTACCCTACCCGCAAAACAGCGTGTAGCCCTGTGGTTTATTAGGGCGGCGGCCTGTGCCATTCTAGAGTACCTAGTTTTTTGTACTTTGCAATGGGTTTAGGAATTTTGTTTGGTTATGGTTAAGTAAGTCCACACTAGTCGTGGGTCTCTTTGCTACTTGTGCGAACTCGGTATTCTGGTTGGTACTTTCGTTCCTATGTGATCGTCGAGTATTTAGTCTCGAGCGTGCTGTCAGGAGTTGGACGTAGGCTATAATGACGCAACTCAGGGATCGGGGTTTTTTTTTTCTGCTTCTTTGTAACCTATAATAATTTCGTTAAAGTTTTTAATTCATATCAACAGCAATTAGACTAGATACAATTTCAAAAAAACATAGATGCATTGGTTGTACTTACATTATCTTCATACTGAGTCTGTCCTTCTTATTGCGATTCCCTAGATTCCTATCTAATCTTATTTCCTAGTTGTTTCCCTTCCTTCAATCTGGAAAAACATTAACATTATTGGTATGCCGTTTTATTCCTTATTCACACCACTGCATTTTGTGAACTGAATGACAATCTCTTATTGTTTTCTAGAAATTTATCACAACAATCTAATGAAGCCTAAAAAAAAGACATTTAATTTCTCTTATCAACTTTTACGGGCAAAGAAAAATTTTATCTCCAAAACTACTTGTTATGAATTATTTTTATAAAACATTTTTAAACATTATTGCAGTGGTGTGATTTTTCTATTTGTGGATTTATTTTTCAATACGTTTATCTTATCAGGATACTTTAAACTTTTTGTTTCTTTCTCATTGCTGTTGCCGATCACATTACTGCGTCGTCAATCCGTCTCTGCCTCTGTTTCAATCACTTGTTGTTGGCGTTTGTTCCCGGTGGCGCTGCCGTTCGTTCACACCACGGTTTGGAGTCCAGTGCCCGCCTTATCCATTGGGGAAAAAATCGTAGCGATGTAAGGTGAAGTAATGGGCGCTATTCTCAGGATTTATGATAGTTTTTTAGCGCTCACAGGTTGATTTGAAGAAATCCGTCGTCCAGTCCTCGCTGCGTTGTATTCAATCTTCTTTTGTTACCCGCCTTAATCGCTTTTTACGTATTCCTTTGTCGGAGTTTTTATGCTTAGGTAATGCGGCTTATCCTTGTTCGTTTATTTCTTCTGTATGATTTCACTGTGTTTCGTCCGCTACCGTTTCGTTCGCCCTTTTCAGCAGAATCGAAGTATTTGTTTGTGTCTACGTTCGTTTCGGGCGTTTTTCATTCTTAGTTCGTTTGCCCTTTTTTCTTTTCTTCGTTCTTCGCGAGTTAGTTGAAACTCAGAATTTCTTCTTTTAATTGTAAAGTTTTCGTGCCTGGTTTTTGGCTTGGGGGTCTGTTTCTGACGCTTAAGTCTTAGCGCTCTTTTATTGGGCAATTTTTATATCTTCCACTCCTGTTTAATTTTCCACTGTGGGTGTGTTGGTGGTGTGTGTGTGTATGTTTTATATTGGTGGTTTTATTGGCACTTGAAATCCCACTATCCGCTGTTTCACCCCACTTTTTTGTTATGACCCACTTATATTGTGGTTACTTACTTTTGTTGTTTAGTCTTTATTTTTATTTCTCTTCGTTTATGGTTGCGTGGCGTTACTTACTAGTTTCTTATTCTTCTTCTTCTTGGTTCACTTCTTGTACGGGTACTGTTTGAAAGGGTTTATCTGTTATAATGGGCTCAACCTTCATTTATCACTTGTTTACGGTTGGTTGTTTGTTTTCTCAATAGGAACCAGGTAATATGTTTATTTAGTTTTTGGCGTATGTCTCTCAGGAAGTTTTGCTTCGTTGGTTTTACAATTGTAAAACGACCCGGGATTCTGGGCAAGTTAAACCGCCTGGTAAGGACAAACGCTTATTCACTAACTTTTCCTCTGGTACATAATTCATCATTCCGCGTTTGGTTCTCGACTTCCCCCCTGAGAAAGCATTCAAGCGGCTTTCCGTCAAGTTTGGTATAAAGCTTATATAACCCACATATTGTTGTACTTTTATATTTTGTATTTTTATGTCTTCTCAAGAACACAAATCCGGGGGTCTCAGCCGTCCCACCTTTTACTCTCTCGGCGGGTCCGGGTTGAACCACATTTCCGTCCGCATGCTGTTTATTTATTTATTTATTTCCCTGGACTTGTAATAAAAATCAGTATACCCTTCTACCTGCCTCTTTGTCACCTCCTTACAACTGGGTGACCTTCCCGGTTTTGGAACGGGTGACCCAAGCGGTTTTGGCTCAGCCCATTAAGGGACTCACTGAACCGCCGCTCAACCTTCCAGAGATTCCTTTTAACGGAACCCCCTACATACGGGCGCCTTCAGTATAGATCTCTGAAAGCTCCTTACCGTTGGAAAAAAGAGAAAAAACCAACGCCTCTAAACTGGACTAAAATACGGCAAATACCTGCCCAAGGGTTTTGTTTTGTTCCAGGCGTTTTTTTTCCCATCAAACGGTTTTTGGGGCCCCCCGCCAGTTTCACGACCTCTGCTCGACCGTTTTTTTGTTGGAAGAGGAAAGGAAAAATTGGGTCCCCGCAAAAACGGTTAAAACCTACCCGCGGGAAACCTTCGGGGAAACCCGGGCCTCCCCCGGGCCCCAGCCCCCGCCCCCGGAACTACTGGGACCCCTGACCAGCAGCGGCCGCTCCAAGGCTGTTCCAAATTGCCCCTTCAAACAACACGGTCCTTTTTGACCACCGTTTTCCTGGTTCTTTTCCCTAGCCGAAGGGCGAAAATTCCCGGGATCGCGGGGCCTTCACAAACAAAAGTGGTCCTTTTCGGCAGGCTGACCTGTCCGGCAAGCGGCTTCTCCCCAGAACAGAGGTGCTCCGGGCCGCTTATCTAACTGGGCCTTTGACCGGTTCCGAGCGACAGAATCGGAACCCTTGTCCCACGCTCGGACGAGAATTTAAAAGAAAGGAATGGCTCTTTGAACAGCCTAGTTTTTTCCGTGCCACCTAAATCCGCTGAAATCCGGGCCCGCCCCGCCGCCCCTTTCGACTTATGTCCCACCCCCGCGGAACCCCGCCCATGTGGCCGGTCGCCCGACACCCAAGGAATTGCCCCTGGGGACCACTGGTGATGGGGCCCTCGTTCCCCGTCCTGCCCGAAATTGGGCCCCGACGGAAAAAAAAAAGGTAGAGATTTTTTCAACAGCCCTGAAGCCCCGCGAAACTATTCCTGCGGCAACTCGATCCGGACCCCGTTTTTCCTCCGAAAAAGCCCAGCTTGACCGCGACCCGCGTAACCAAATCCTAAGAGGACGACGAACTACTAGAAAAGGCAAAAAAGAAGCCTGACCCGTTTTTTGTCCCAAACCAAGTGCCGCCGAAGCTGTCGCCGCCCCCCCCCGATCCTCCGGGTGTGGCCTGGGCCCGCTAGAGAAGGAAGAAAAAGAACGAACCCCCGAAACGACCCAAGACGCAAGAAGATTTTGGCGGGCCCGTAATCCCAAGGGCAATTCCCTCCCTACCTACACGCAGCGAGGTTGAAAAAAACTCCTTGGTCGGCCCGCCTTCCCTACCCGGAGGTTCCGGGAGGATTCCCGCCCAGGAGGTGCGAAAAGGCCCCTTTTGCCACCTTTCCCCCCAAACAGTTCCAAAAAACCGCAACGACGGCAAACCAAAACCAAGGCCGCCCCGTCGGGCCAAACCGGCCGCGTTTCGGAAACCAAACACACCGTAGGGTTTCTTACGTCCGCGACGCGACTTTCTCCGCCGATGGATGTTTTTGGTGGTAAGATACGGGGGTGCAATGCACTCCGATATTCACCCAGCCGTCAGGAAAAAGAACCGTAGCCCGCCGGAGGCCCCCGACCGACCAAAAACTAAAGCCTCCCCCCTCCCGTTCGGCCGCAAACGGGACCCCCCCAAATCCCGTTTCCTACCGGCAAAAAACCGAAGCCCCTCCTAGATTGATCCATCTTGGGGCTAAACTACGTGCCCTGGGAGTTTCAACGAATCAGCGGACCGTCCAGGATCCCCGGGCTACTGGGGGGCAAGATTTTCCTGGCCCCGTCCAGAAAAAACGGCCCCCCTCCTGGTGGACCATGGGGCCCGCAAAACGCCTTCCTCGAACACGGGGAACATTGCCCCCTTTCCCTTCCACTTAAAGCAGCAAGGCCCCGGCCGCCCCTAAACGAATTTTGTTGTTACCATCCGCCCCCCCAACAAAGATACGGCAAACTTCCCCTGCAGGAAGTTTTTCCCCTAAGTCCCCTTTCCAAGCCGGAAACCTTCCGTCAGGCGGTGCAGGGACGCCGCCCAAGCCAAACGGGGCAAATGGTTCCCCCGCACCACATAAGCCACCACAGGCCCCCCCGACCACAATCGCGAAGTTTCCGACGACTCCCCCTCCAGGCCGCCTGCCCCAGGAGGCCGAAGCCAGGCCGTTGTCTCGAGATTTTGGAACGGATGGGTCAATCGGCGTGGCCCCAAGAAACAGTGTGCCATCGAGCCCCTTGGGCGTCGCCCCTGCATACATGGTACAGAAAACCTGAACCGGCCAACCCTGGAAAGGGCCCCTTGCGGAGAAACCCTTACAGAATACTCAAACCTCCGTTTTACAATTCCCCGACCAATACCCCTTGGCCCAAACATGCCAAGGATTTTGAACCAGGGGCCCCTTTCAAATGGGGCGAATGGTCCCCTTTTCAACAAAAATGGTAGACCTCTTAAAAATCCCTTTTATTTCCCAGGTTTCCCCAGTTGCACCCCGAGGATGTCCCCCCCCAAAGACTGGCCATTCCAATCACGCCTTTTTGGCTCCTTTCCGTGTTTCCCCCATTACTCAACCTTCGGCCTGAAGGAATGCAGGGGCCCACCCTTCCCCAGCAGCCCCTGATTGGTACAGGGCATCCCTGGGGGACCATGCCCTTCTGGCGTCCTGCTACGTCGTCCCAACGATATCCTTTTGATTTTTTTTCCCAGGTCCCACCTTGGAAGGAGCACCTACATCACGTCCCGATCGGTCCTCCCCCCGAAAGCGCCCTGCCAGGAAAAAACGGGCTGGTCCCCCCCGTACCGGTTTTTCGAACAAAAATGCCCCACCTTCGGACCGCGCGAATGGTTGGACTTACCTTCCTTTCGAACACGAGATCTTTCCAGCTACCGGGCCCCCCCGTGCCGCCCCAATGGCCCCTCGTAAGGGTAGGCGTGGTTGCCAAAGAAAAGTTCCCCAACAACCAACCAACGGTCAAGAAGTACCCCTGCCAAGGAGTTGTCCATCGGGAATGGTTCAATTAACTACCCAGGGCCGAATTCATCCCCCCTCCGCCGCCCGCCCCCCCAACCATGTTCCTTCCTCCTAAAACACAGGTCCTGAGAAGGGAAACCAAAGGCCCCTAAACGTGGGAGTGGGCCGAACAAGGAGGAAAGGGCTTTTTCCAACGGAAACGAAAGAAGGGCCCCCTCGCCAGAGCGGGACGACGATTAAATGCCACCCAAGAACCCTGCTTGCACCTTTTAACGCCGCCTTCCCACCGACCGACCCAGCCAACGTACGCCTTGCCGGGGACCCTGTCCTCGGAGCCAGGTGGTCCCAGGGTGCCGAGCCCCAGCCCCACTTCCCGCCTTTCTTACCAGCAAAAAAACTTAATCAGCCGCCGGAGAACTAGGTAAAGCAGCACGTTTCGAAGCCCCGCGAACTCCCTGGCAGTGTGTTACCAACAGCAGTGCGACATTTCCCTTCCGCTACCCATCCTCGAGGGCTCCCCCCTTTTACGAATTCCAAGGGACGGTAAACCTACCTCCCTTTTGGTACAAACGCCTTGCACCAAAGGCGGGGCCGAAAGAACCGCTTTGGTCAGCGAGCATAACAGAGGCCCCCTAAGCCAGCCATCGCAGTAGGTTTTTTTTCCGGTTTGACACCATCCAAGTTACCGGTGCCCTGGCGAAGAAGAACCCCCGTGGCATACGCCCCTATCGGGGAGGATAGAAATCAACCCCGCCGTGCGTCCTCGGGTCCCGAACTCACGAAAAAGACCCTCGCCCCGGGAAACAGGCTGCCTGCCGACCCCGGAAAACTGGCCGCATACCGGCACTGCTTATCGAATCCACGGCCCCCTCCCCCCAAGGGTGGGAAGACCGTGCCCTTTTCGGACCCCGCAGGCATGAACCCGCCCCTCCCTCTGCTACCAATCAGCAACGGGCCGCCCCCGGCCCGGCCCCCGCTGATACCCAAGCCTTCCCGAAAGGAAACAGCCGTGTTCCGACGTCATAAACCCGACGTACCTCCCTCGCACCCCCTCGGGCCCGGACGACCGGTGGGCCCCCGCCTCCTGAACGGAGAAATTTTGTTCCGTACCCTGGCATGGGAATTCGGAAGGACCCCTTCCCTCGAGTTGGGCCCAGGAACCCCCTGCCCCAGTGCCCCCCTTGCCAAACTTGTGGGCAAAATCAAGTCCCGGTCACACGGGAGTCCCCAGGCGTTGGGGCAAAATTTTTTCCGCGAATGCCCTAAAACGAAGATTTCCTGGCCCACATCCCACAATAGACGGTGGTCCGTTTGGCCCCCCCCTACCCCTGCCCCCCAGTTTTCCGGAAGGCCCGCCAGGTACCTCCTGACGGTAATCCGATCGCTCCACCCTAGAATGGGCCCCCGAGGCAAACCCGCCGGTGTGCCATTCGGTAGGCCCCGAGCCAACGAAAAGCATGTTCCGAAGCCAACTCCCTGCCGCCAGCTGGATTCAGTCCGATTCGGAGTGGGCCCCAGAACGCAAATCAACGAAACAAGACCCCGCGGACCGTTTTTTTTCCCCCTGTCGGAAGTTGGTGGACTTGCCCTGGCCCGGCCCCCTTAATGGGCGAAAACGTGCCGCTTACATGGGCCACCGAACCCCGCCTTACAACCCCAGCAGCTAACGGCCTATGGGTTGGAAATGAGAAGTTCCACCACAGCTTTTCGATCCAAGGCCTTCCCCATGAAGTGGCCAGCGACTGCAACCGACGAAAATTGGAAAAGAAGCCCCCCAACCTACCGTGGGTTTTTCCTCCCTCGGTTCTGCAGGGACTGCCCCGTGGGCCAACCCGGCGAAGCATCACCCGCTGGGAGAAAGGGTATTACGGGGAGCCATTAACAGTCCCTGGCGAGTTTCTTTCCCGACCACTGGGCCGGACCCGACCCCCCTGACGTTCACCCTCCCATCCGCCAGGCTTTTCGGGTAAATCCGCCTCGGGAAAGTTTTCCCACCTGCCCTGGCTGCCTCCCCCAAAACCTTCTCCGACCATAACCCAAACGTTTTGTTCCTCCCGGAAAGGCCCGCCCTATCATTCCGGTGCCCAACGCAGTCCTTTGTTCGTTCAGTGGACGGGACCGCCCCCCTGCCCGCCCGCCCGCCCTCTTAACGAGAAAAGGCCCTAACCGCGGTCCCCCCCCCGCCTTTCCGCGTCCTACCGACGCACCCTGACAAGGCAATAATCTCTTAATCCCATCCAACCGTCCCCCCCCCCGCGAGGAAGCTTGGGTTCCCAACAATCGATTCGCCCCTTGAAACCAGCCTTCATCATGGGACCGAGGAACCCTCGCAGATGCGGGATTCCACAGGGCCTCGCCTTCAAATTCCCTTTCCGTTCCTCGGAAAAAAAAGCGACTGCCCCCCCCTTTCGATCGCCAAAAAACCACCTCCTAGCCCGTAAGCCCCGGCGGCCCCTGCCCTCGGAAGACGGTTCCCCGAACCCCCCCCGAGGGATCCCGACCCTCCAGGGGGAGGCCATCCCGTTTCCCCGGAAAAACCCCGAAAGGATCCTACCACAACAACTAATATCACGCACCCGGGGGCGCTCCTCCGCCGTCCAGCTCGCTTCCGCGAGTGACTACCCGAAGTACAAAGAAGTCAGCCAACAATCATACCTAATTATTGTCTTAGGGGGGGTAGTATTTGTAAGGACAAACGCGTTATTCATAATTTTCTCTGTACATAATTCATCATTCGCGTTGTTCTCACTTCCCTGAGAAAGCATTCAGCGGGCTTTTCCGTCAGTGTATAAAGCTTATATAACCACATAATTGTGTACTTTTTTATATTTTGTATTTTTATGTCTCTCAAGAAACACCAAATCGGGTCTCGCCGACCCACTTTTACTCTCTCGCGGGTCGTGACCACATTTTATTTCCGTCCGCATGCTGTATATTTATATTTCCCTGGACTGTAATAAAAATCAGTAACACTTCTACCTGCCTCCTTTGTCAACCTCTTACACACCACTTGTACAAATTTCTTATAATTTAAATAAGCACAGTTTACACACTTTACACTACACTTGGAACAGAGGGAGAAGGAACACAGCCTTCCCCGTATGAAAGGGTCTGGTTCTGAAACTTAACTTGTCTGGCACTTCAAATGAAGTTTTGACCTAACTACTTCTTCTGGCTCCTCCCCGAATGTCCTTTAGGACACCTCCTACTTCTACATGAATGGCTTTCATTACTTCCGGTGCCACCTCTAGATTCATCTGATTGGTTTCGTCCTTCGACGGTAACCACCCACTGAAGGGGTCATAGTTCAGCTTTTCTGGTGAGGTTAGCACCTTACTGTTTTGACCAACGAGTGCCAATGTTTGGTCTTGGTTTACGAAACTGCTATTCGTGCAGACTTTTTCTACCTTTACTTCTGGTAGATCCTTCATCACTCTACTTTCACTATATATATTCTACCAGTGGTTTTCCTAACTAAGTTTTCCCTAGCTATTTCTAGACAGACTCTTATTGTTTCCTAACAACTGCACTCTTGCAAGGTGACCACTGCCACAAGCATTGGGGGATGAGACACTGTCCACCCTGCAAGAGCATGGCCATTCATCCTAGCCGACATAGGATTCCACTCTCTATGCTCGTCATGCCCGATCGCTTCCGTTCAACAGGGAGCCTACCGCCAACCGTCCTGTGTGGACAGACAATGTCCGTCCTAAACAGTCCACCCTGCCGGATCATGGCCAGTCATGCAAGCAGTAGAGATGCAGCAATCACAAATCAGCCAGAGCAGCTATGCCAGTAAGTGACGTGGCATCCATACTAAATGTTCCAGGTCCCTCGGCTCTAGACTCTGGTTTTGATGAGACTTGTCTTGGTCCCGCTTATCGTTTGCTGTAATTTTATCTTCTTTTCGAATTGAAGCTCTTCTTTCCTCGCTTCCGTGCAACAGGGACCTACTGCCAACCAATCCTGTGTGGACATACAATTTCGTCCTCAACAGTCGACCCTGCCGGAGCAAGGCCAGTCATCCAAGCAGTAGAGACGCAGCAATCCTAAATCAGCCAGAGCAGCTACAGCAATGAGTGACATGGGAATCACAGCACATATACGAGGACCTTGGTCTGCCCATAATGCCTGACTGCACTCATGCAAGGTGACCACTGCCACAAGCATTGGGGATGAGTCACTGTCCACCCTGTATGAGCACGGCCATTCATCCTAGCCGACATATGATTCCACATCTCTATGGCTCGTCATGCCCGATCGCTTCTGTTCAACAGGGAGCCTACCGCCAACCGTCCTGTGTGGACTGACAATGTCCGTCCTCAACAGTCCACCCTGGCCGGATCATGGCCAGTCCATGCAAGCAGTAGAGATGCAGCAATCCCAAATCAGCCAGAGCAGCTATGCAGTAAAGCAACGTGGCTTCCATACAAATGTCCCAGGTCCCTCGCTCTAGACTCTGGTTTTGACTTTGAGACTTGTCTTGGTCCCACTTATCTTTGCTGCCGGAGCATGCCGTTCATGCAGCGTATAGACGCAGCAATTCTAATCACCAGAGCAGCTACGCCAGTGAGCGACATAGGAATCACAGCAATCTGGACCTTGGGTCTGCCCATAATGCCTGACTGCACATGCAGGTGACCCCACCTGCCACAATCCATTTGAATGAGCACTGCCCACCCGATTGACACGCCATACCATCCTGCACGACATAGGATTCCTCCCACTCTATGTTCGGTCATGCCAACCGATCTGAAACAGGGCCACCGCACTACGTCCTGTGTGGACAGACATGTCCGTCCTCACAGTCCCACCCTGCTGATCATGGCCAGTCATTTTGCAAACGTAGAGATGCAGCAATCCCAAATCAGCCAGAGCAGCTATGCCAGTAAGTGACGTGGCATCCATAGTAAATTTGTTTTCCAGGTCCTCGCTCTAGACTCTGGTTTTGATGAGACTTGTCTTGGTCCCGCTTATCGTTTGCTGTAATTTATCTTCTTTCGAATTGAAGCTCTTCTTTTCCTCGCTTCCGTGCAAAACAGGGAGCCTACTGCCAACCGTCCTGTGTGGACATACAATGTCTCCCTCACAATCGACCCTGCCGGAGCAAAGGCCAAAGTCATCCAAGCAGTAGAGACGCAGCAATCCTAAAATCATCCAGCAGCTACAGCAGTTGAGCGACATGGAATCAAACACTCATATCCTAGACATTGGTCTGCCCATAATGCCTGACTGCACTCATGCAAGGTGACCACTGCCACAAGCATTGGCGATGAAGACACTGTCCACCCTGTATGAGCACGGCCATTTCATCCAGCCGACATAAAATGATTCCACATCTCTATGCTCGTCTGCCCGATCGCTTTCCTGTTCCAACAGGGAGCCTACCGCCAACCGTCCCTGTGTGGACTGACAATGTTCCCGTCCTCAACAGTCCACCCTGCCGGATCTGGACAGTCATTGCAAGCAAGAAGAGATGCAGGCATCCCCAAATCAGCCAGAGCAGCTTGCCAGTAAAGCACGTGCTTCCATACAAAATGTCCCCAGGTCTCCGACTCTAGACTCTGGTTTTGACGAGACTTGTCTGGTCCCACTTATCCTTGGCTGCCGGAGCATGGCCGTCATGCAAGCAGGATAGACGCAGCAAATTTCTAATCAGCCAGAGCAGTACGCCAGTGAGCGACATAGGAATCACAGCACATATACGAGGACCTTGGTCTGCCATATTGCCTGAACTGTACTCATGTCAAGGTTACCACTGCCACAAGCATTGGCGATGAGACACTGTCCCCCTGTATGAGCA